>NW_019386620.1:0-17987 GCF_000671375.1 Centruroides sculpturatus | reverse complement strand
TGATTACATAAAATTAATAAAAATCATATTGTAATTGTTCTGTCACAGTACCTATTTCGATTAAATCACTTTCTAAGCCCAAAAAACACTTTTTTGTAAAATTTCATTGTAGTATGCCCATCACTTATTTCCAGTTTATTTAGAAGCTTTTTCACGTCATTTTTCTTTTCCAGCTTGTTCATTTTTTAATTGTAACGAATCAACTAATAGACATGACCATTTTTTACTTTTTTTACATTGTATGTTTTCACTATTTCGATGTATCAGAACAAAATTGTGCTGTTTGCAACAAACATGTTTAGAGTTTATTCTGATTACTTTCATTTCACATACTTTAAAATCTGTTTTTCATTTAATGTGTGCAAGTTTCCAAATACCAAGTTGTTATTCTATACCAGGAACATGTATTTGTTCTATACGCTCAAAAATTTTATTGTAGTCTTCTGTTAAAAGAAGCAGTACAGTTTTCGTAGCATTTTTCCCAACCTTCCAAAGGCTCTATCTATGGGAAAATAAATGTGATCCTGCACTGGATATGTCATCTGAAAAATTAAACTATATATGTCTGAATATTTACCTGGCATTGCTAATAATGTGCAATTCTTGTTCTGGGAACTGCATTCATCACAAAACAAACGTATTTTTTCACTTTTGCATATTCCTTACAAAAATATTGTTAAAAAAATAGTTTGCGACCTCATTCTAGCCTGTTGACTAAATACTTTTTTTAATTTTTTCAGATAATGTGGCCATTATTAAAGAAAAATTAAGAAAACAATCAAACACAATTGCGCTTGCATTTCAGAAAGCAGTCATTACAATGAAATAGCCACGTGACCAAAATGCACTTTCTAATTGGCTGTATGAATAGGTGACAGTTCGGAAATAAATAAAAAACAAAAATCATCATATTTTAAAAGAAAACTAATATTTGATACATTCTTCAATACAAGAAACACCTGTTTTAGAAAAAAATATTGTAGTACTGTAGAGAAACACATTATCAATGTGTTGGTGCCATGAAGTAAAAAAAGAAAAATAGATACATAACTTAGAAAATAAGCTTTTGAATTATATTTAAACATGGTTCATTTCTTTGTCATGTACTAAATGTCACTGTGCAAATTAGGTATTACTTAAATAATTTACTGTAATTTCAAAATACTTATGCATTATTTAAGTGAAATTCTAACTTCAGTGAAGGCCCACCAGTGACCACGCGGTCTACGTACCCTGAATACTGGGAATTTGGTCGTGGGGGCGCACCTCGTTCGACAGGCTGGCCACGTGGAGTTTTCCGGGTTTTCTCTACGTCTAAAACACCTAAATACGGGCCAGTTTCCCTTAAAAAAAACCTTCCAAAAGGCATTCCCCTAGGCAGATTGCACATAACATACAAACACTTTAGTGAACCTTAAAATACACACTTTTAAAAAATATAGTAAAACATCAAAATCTCATATTACTAGCGTCAGTTTTATAATTGTATCAAATATATTTATATAAATTAATACTTTATTACACTGATTTATTTTACTATAGGCGGATTTGTATAGGAAATAATAGGGCTTAAATTTTCGTCCCCTAAGTGTTGAGGGCCAACAAAAAATTAAATTATTATCATAAATTTTTAATTGCATTTTATTAACAATGAGAACTTATTGTATAGTAAAAAATAGTTAATATTAATAATATAATAATTATTATAATTTATAGTATTATTTGTTTTATTGTAATCAATGTAACGTAAGTTGTCAGTAATAAATCAATGTAAATATTACTTTATTTTTATGTTTTTTATATAAGATATAAAGTTTATCATTTAACACTATTTTGTAGATAATTTATTTCAACTCAGATTTCGATGTTATTAAATATGAATTTTAAACCCCAATTTAAAGATTCTTAATTTAACATAAAATAGGGCCCCCATTGGACTACATTAAGGGAAAATTTAGGTATTTTGGGGCGTAGCACTTAATGTAGCACATTAAGCGTACTACATGTACTACATTAAGCGTAGCACTTAATGTAGTGCTACGCTCGAAAATACCTAAGTTCTCCCTTGAATGGAACACTATGCAAATATAGTTATCCAACTTATCTTGAAGCATTTGCCATGTGATTTCCACTTTATAATTATTTCACTCTTCAGCATCAACAATATTATTAATGATATACACGGTGTATATTTAATTAAATGTAATTTATTAATTCAGTTGATGTTAGTAAATTTCGATAAAATAATTGTATGTATTCTGCTTAATGGAAATAGTACTTTCTTTAAATTACTCATTTTGATCTCTGAATATGTTCGTGTGTATAATATAGTAAATTATTTGAATAATATTATTATTTATAAAGCTTTAAAATATCTAAAATTAATTCTTGTTTCTAAGAATTGTGAGATTTAAAAATCGTAAACTTATCTTTTCCTAGTATGTGTATAAGATAAGATATGTCACTTAGAAAAATTAATTAGAATAATTTTTTTCTAATCAGAAAATGTCAAACAATAGTTTTTACAGTAATGAAAACACTCTCGAGAAAAATATAGAAAAATAAATATAAATTCAATTCCATATAGTCAATAAAGTATGTTATCGTCTTTATTTTATTGTAATCAATGTAGAGTAAGTGGTCAGTAATTAATCAATGTAATAACATTTTATTGCACATATCATATGATTTTATGAAAATAAAATATTTGTATTTTTATGAAGAATTTGTTAATATTGTAACTTTCATAAGTGTCTTGTGTCATTTGTAGTGCCAACTGTACTGTATAACTATTTGTAGGTATAGTATCTACAGTAGAATTGAAGATATGTTCAGTTTGTAGTTTATTTATTAATAAAATTAAATAAATAAATGTGCATATTTTGTTTTGTACGAAGCGAAAAGTAGCAGTATTTGCAGGATTTATTTACTTTTTATAACTAGTTACAATTATTATTTCATGATTAAATTTGATTTTTTTAGAATAAGGCCTTCTTAGCTCTCATGCGGCTGTCAAATGAGAAAAGGATTTTCTACCTCTGCATTAGAAAAAAAAGAAACAAACATTGTTATTTGAAAAAAACATAACATGAAATTTTATTGCCATGTATATGTGTAATCTCAACATATCTAACAATAATTAAATTTCCAGAATACTAATTAATAACAATCAATCATCAGAATAAATTATCACAACGAACAGAACAAAGCATATCTACTTGGTGTTACAACGGTTATGTAAAAATTTATAATACACATATTTCATTCCAATGTCATACTTTTACCATTATTGCTTTTGTCTACATCTCATTCTTCCTTTTGACAAGTTACTATTATTACAAAAATTTAAAGTACTGAAAATCATTACTAAAAATAATTCTGAGATAGGATTTACTATAAAAACATTGTGTTTTATTTTTATAAAATATCTCGAATATTTCTCTTAAAATAATTACGAATCTACAGACAAACCAACATTAGTATATTTTAGTAATAAATTAAGATCTACGATCAAATGTAATGAAGACAATACTTATCATAGTATACGTTGAGAATTTATAATTTGGTATTTTGCGATCCACAACACTAAAACATGATATAGACTTTAATTATAACTAGTTGAATCATCAAAAAGGAAAAATGTGAAATATAATACAATAGTTTTACTAATTATTCTTCTCTTTTCTATATACTAATTAACTATACACTATATTATTCTGATGTAAACGTAGAGAAGTTTAAATGAATTACTTAGGAAAGTCGAAAATCATTCTCATAGTATAATTGTTCTTTATTCTCGATTTACAGTATCATGGCCCCATGACTCAAATAATACAAACAATTATAAAATCATCCATTTGCAAACTGTTCATTTCGAGGTTCGAGATGATCGTATAAAATTTCTTGAATGGACTACACAGTGTTTTTCTTAAATTTAAAGCAGCAGAACAATTCTCAGATCATATTACGTTCAATCAGATTATTTTCTTGTAGTTCACCCAAATTAAGTCAATTGGTTTCGAGATATCAGAAAACAATTCACGGGCCGAAAGAACCGGATAGAGTGTCTATCTTACCCCGCCAAATATAAGGAAACATTTTCTCGACCTGAAAAAAATCCTGATGACAACGGCGAGGATGCAATTGTTAAATAAATAACTGTATCTGTCCCGCATTTATATCGAAAATATATTCCGGATTTTATGGACAGACTGAGACAAAATGATTACAAATGTGGTAACTAACATTAGTGGTAACCTTGTTTTAGGCAGTCGTATGGTAGACCTAATATCTCATTTGATGAAAAATAGAAAAACAACATTAACCACGATTAGTTTTGATGAATTTTGGAAAGGATTAAAAAAATTCCTAAAGAGTGATTTGGAGACAAAAGTTTGGCGACTCTACCCGAAATCGGTGAACACCCGCTGAGTGTCTCAAAGAAATCTTTTCTTCAGTTTCTCCAAGAGTAATTTATCAGTGAAAAGAATTATCTATAAAAAGGAGGAAATGGAAAAAACTTTTGAAATCAATATATTTTAACCGGAAATCTTCGGCATCATTTGGAAGGAGTGAGTAAACTAGTTAAAGCTTCTAATTTACCAAGATCTGCTGTCAAAAAATGATTGTCTTCTCAACCGCTTTATTCGTTTCATAAACCAGTAAGAGTTAAATACTTACGAAGAAAAACTAGATCTTTTTATTCTAACGACCTATAGCAGTAAGATTTAATTGTGTTAATTGNAAAAATATTACATCGGTATATATTACAATGCAGCAAAAACTAATATATATATATATATATGTTAATCGGAGTAAAAAAATCGTGTTCGCACATATAGATATATATATGGGGGCATGATTTTGTTTACCCTGCTGGATAACCGTTGTGCTTTTATTGGAAAGCTGTATAATTTTGCAGGTAAATTTCTTTATTAGAGGAAATGATTCTATTAAATTTTTTTCGTTAAAAGTCAAGGGAAATAATGTAGTGATGTTTATCTACAGTAGGGACTATATAATGAAACTTTTATTCGATATTAACATTTACAATTTTTTCATAAAATTTGTCTTTACTCCGAAAATTAACCTGTTCGCTATTTTTTAATAGTCAAAAGTGTAAAAACTTCTTAAAAAATATAACAAGAGATGGTAACAGTTATGGTTCATTTTCGGTTATACATCTTGCTCAGAAAATAAAAAAAAATTGTTATCTATGCTTTCCGAGAAACATATTACGAATAGTTGTCTGCTACAACATAATATTATTTTTTAAGTAAATTTTTTTCTTTTAAAATTAACTTAATTGCATCACTTTTGGTTTCGTTTTCCATCAATATTTTTCTTCCTTCATCCACCTTAAAATGTTCAATATTGGACTGTTTGGCTTGCCGGTGCAATTTCTGAAAATTTGCTGTGGATCTGAACTCACAACTGGTGCAACGCATCTGTTCTGGAAACGATGTTTGACCTTCTCACAGTCTGCACTGTTCGATCGCATGTTTTAACTTTTAACTGACATATACCTTGTATTTTTCACATTTTATCTTTTCATTTACTGTGAAGTTACAATGGTTTTTGTATCAATTGTCAAATACGTTCGATATAAATACAGTTTTATACCAAAAAGGAAGGCTTGAAATAATCAAGATGAAAAACAAAAATGTAATATATTTTTTTTCAATTTCAAGCAAGATCACCTAATATTCTCTTGCTCGTATTCACAGTAAATGTTTCAATTCTGTAAACCTTGATAATTTGGTAATGTGTCTACTAAAGAAACTGTGTCAAAGTGGTGACCACGAAAACGCTTACATTAGCAGGTGTCACTTCATATAGAGTATATATTGATCTAATTTTTTTAGTAATGTTTTTTTCTTTGCAGATTTGCTTTTATGTACTTTTCTGTTGAAAAATTTACTCTTATGAAATCAACATGAAGAACAGCTGAAATAAAAACCGTCATGTATTCAAAAACGATAAAATAACTAGTAAAATTAACATATATAATTAAAGTTTTCATATCAGAAAAAACGATCACCTGAATTAAAAGTCATTACTTTTGTTTCTTCAATTCTTTCATTATCACTTTTACAGTATATATTTCCAACATAGATAATGGGAAACTGCATTTCAAAATTCATCAACGACTTTCGTAAAATGCAGATTTTGTGTAAGGAAAACAATGAAAATTGCATTACGACACGATCGGATCGTTGTTTGTTTTACAACTTTCAACCAGTACTATCTGTTTGTAAAGTTTTTGGCATTGAACCCTTCGAAAAATGTAGCTGTTCCAAAGAAGAAACTGATGGAAAACCAAAGAATAAAACACATGCATTCTATGACTTTTATGTAAAAATGATTGAACTGTTTTTATGGTTTTCTTCGATTTATCGATTTCTCTTAACATTCAAAGAACGTTCATTCTGTCACAGTTCTACACAAGTATTCGGAAAATATGAAAAAGAAATTGGCGTCGTGATTATAATTCTGAATATCTATATCGCTATTCAATTTTCGGTATTGAAGAGAATCAAAATTACTGGTCATTTCATGAAAAGCTCGTACAAAGATGAAAAATATTTGCTACTACAAATGGAATTGCCTATGATAGTATACTGGATAAGCGTATTTTTCATCATTCTGATTGTATCGAACACAGTGGCATTGGTCGAGTTTCCAACAATCAAAAGATACAGTGGAAGTGAATTCGAAGCAACGTTATGTTGCATTTACTTCTGGTTTCTGCATCTGCTATTTATAGTACAGATAGCTTCAGTTTTTCTAATATTTTTAATTTCTGGAATAGTCATTGCAAGACGAATTATCAAGTTATCTGAAGAATTACAACAGACAAACACAACTTCTTTATTACTGAATAAAGAATTACAAGAAATCTGCGAAAAGCACACAGAAATTTGGGAGATGTTTGAAATGATCAACAATAAATGGGAAGATCTCCACGCTCTGATATATGCTCATTTTACATACGAAACATGCTTTCTATGTTTTGTCACGATGTTTTTTGACATGGATGTTACAATGCGAGCACTTTACGGCTGCCTTTCGATGATATTCCTAACAGGATGCTTTTTTGTATCATGGGCCATTTCCTACTTGACATCTCTGGTAATTATTATTTTTAATTTTTGATAATACTAATTAAGTATGTATCGCGATCGGCAAATGTTTTGTTGTATTGCGATCGGCAAATGACTTATTCCATCACTGTTCCTATACATTAAATTTAGGAAAGTTTAGGTTTAGTTGTGTCTTGCAACATTGGAGGTAGGGAACCTGTTTATAACTGTCTCTCCGAAAGGACTTTATATGGAAAAGTGACTTGCATTTAGAGGTGATATACGAGATAAAATTCTGGGAAAATTTGCGTGATTTATTTGTTGGTTATGCGTGAAATCATGACCAACAAGTGTTCAGTGCTTATATGTAATTCGCCATTAATGGGTTCTAAAGAAAAACGAAATACGTGTGCCGTTCACAGCTCGGCACACGTATTTGTAAAATCTAAGTGACTCGTACAACATGGAATTCATATAAAACGGAATTATTAACAGTGTTATAAGGGGGTCAACTATTTCTTACAGTTGTACTTTCCATCGGTGTTATCATCAGCAGACAGAATATATCTAAACCTCTCAAAATTAAAGTTATTTATTTATATAGAGAATGTAGGAAAACGGTAAATAACAAACATACATAATAAAGCTTCTATTATTATATAATTGTTTTATATTTTAGATCTACGATAACTTCGTTTCCATACAAAGATTCTCTTCAAACAACTTGTCAGTTGAATTCAAGTACAAGGTGAGGTATAAGTGAAATGTACTTATTTAGTTATAATCCTAACTCGCTACTTATTTAGTTTACTATTTTAAGATGATTTGTTTCATGAAAAGATTCGGAATGAACAAAATGGGAATTTCCATTGGAGGCTTCTTTTACGTTCAAAAAAATTTTGTGATTCGGGTAAGTCGGTGTATTATTGCTAATGTATTATGCAATAAACATTTGTTTTTTGTTTATAGATGGCGAGTGCTTTATACTCAATTTTCTCTTCTGTAGTGCAAGTAACTGGAGTGATGAGCAAACACAAATCGTGTAATTACAGTTCTGTATCCAATAATTCATCATTCGATAATAGTAAATCTGTCTTTTAATAGTTTTAAATCGTACACTTTTATCAAATTGTTTAAGAAGAGTAAGTGAATTAAATAATGTAATGAATTTCTGATTATACAATATTATATACTTTAAAATAAGATAAAAAAATTATAAATATATAGCAAATTATATGACTATTTTTTAATTAAAATAAAAATCTAAAATGCACTTGTATTAATAGTAAAAGCTTAGCCAATATAGAAATTTAAAATGAACATTTCAAGTTGTGTAAATATATTCTACAATAGATTAATTGTAAATTTATGTTTATAATAATATAGTATTTTATAATGCTAAATGAATTTAATCCTATTATTATCAGTATTATTAATAACTAAAATCATTAATTAAGGATATTATTTTTAAAGTGACGTAACTTCGGAAAATACAAATTTAAAAACTCGCAAATTTTAAATAATTACTTTAAATATTAAGGTAAAACCTTAATTATTTATGCAGAGCTTTATCTTAATTCTGTAAATATAGTTTTAACAGTAAAAAAACCCATTAGTTTTGTAAAACATTAGTTTTGATACATGAAATCATAGACTTAAACAACTTTAGAAAAAATTGTAGCATTTAAATGGATAATGCAATAAAACAAAAGGTACATTTTCAAAAACTACATTCCACTATACCTTTAAAATGCAGTCTATTTTTGGATAGTTCTCTAACGTTTTCGGTCTAATTCATAGACCTTCTTAGAGAACTATCCAAAAGTAGACTGCATTTTAAAGGTATAGTGGAATGTAGTAATTAATAATGCAGTTATGGATTTAATAATTTTCAAAAACGTTTAATATATTAAAATCATGTACTAAATGTCACTGTGCAAATTATTACTTAAATAATTTACTTGTAATTTCAAAATAGTTATGCGTTATTTAAGTGAAATTCTAACTTTAGTGGAGGCCCACCAATGGCCACGCAATCTACGTACCCTGAATACTGGGCATTTGGTCGTGGGTAAGCACCTCGTTCGACAGGCTGGCCACATGGAGTTTTCCGGGTTTTCTCTACGTCTGAAATGCCTAAATACCTAAATACGGGCCAGTTTCCCTTAAAAAGACCTCCCGGAAGACATTCCCTCTAGGCAGATTGCCCATAACATACAAACACTTTAGTGAATCTTAAAGTACACACTTTTAAAAAATATAGTGAAACATTAAAATCTTATATTACTAGCGTCAGTTTTATAATTCTATCAAATATATTTTTATATTTATTTAAATTAATACTTTATTACACTGCGTTATTCTACTATAGTCAGATTTGTATAGGAAATAATAGGGCTTAAACCCTGGGCCCCTAAGTGTCGAGGGTCCACAAAAATTAAATAATTATCATAAATTTTTAATTGCATTTCATTAACAATGAGCACTTATTGTATAGTAAAAAAATAGTTAATATTAATAATATAATAATTATTATAATTTATAGTATTATTTGTTTTATTGTAATCAATGTAGCGTAAGTTGTCAGTAATAAATCAATGTGAATATTACTTTATTTTTTATGTTTTTTATATAAGATTTTATCATTTAACACTATTTTGTACATAATTATATTTCAACTCAGATTTCGATGTTATTAAATATGAATTTTAAACCCCAATTTAAAGATTCTTAATTTAGCATAAAATAGGGCCCCCATTGGACTACATTAAGGGAGAATTTAAGTATTTTGGGGCGTAGCACTTAATGTAGTGCTACGCTCGAAAATACCTAAATTCTCCCTTGAATGGGACATTATGCAAATATAATGATCCAAATTATCTTGAAGCATTTGCCATGTGATTTCCACTTTATAATTATTTCACTCTCCAGCATCAACAATATTATTAATTATATACACAGTGTATATTTAATTAAATGTAATTTATTAATTCAGTTGATGTTAGTAAATTTCGATAAAATAATTGTGTGTATTTTGCTTAATGGAAATAGTACTTTCTTTAAATTACTCACTTTGGTCTCTGAATATGTTCGTGTGTATAATATAGTAAATTATTTGAATAATATTATTATTTATAAAGCTTTAAAATATCTAAAATTAATTCTTGTTTCTAAGATTTGTGAAATTTAAAAATCGTAAACTTATCTTTCCCTAGTAGTGCATAAGATAAAAAATGTCACATAGAAAAATTAATTAGAATAATTTTTTTTTTATTCAGAAAATGGCAAACAATAGTTCGCATAAACTTATTGTGACATCATCACTTGGATTTTTTCACAATAATGAAAACACTCTAGAAAAAAACATAGAAAAATAAATATAAATTCAATTCCCTATTGTCAATAAAGTATGTCATCGTCTTTATTTTACTTTAATCAATACAGAGTAAGTGGTCAGTAATCAATCAATGTAATAATATTTTATTTGACATATTATATGATTTTATGGAAACAAAATGTTTGTAATTTTATGATGAATTTGTTAATATTGTAACTTTCATAAGTGTCTTGTGTCATTCGTAGTGCCAACTGTACTGTATAATTATTTGTAGGTATAGTAGCTACAGTAGAATTGAAGATATATTCAGTTTGTACTTTATTTATTAATAAAATTAAAAAAAAAAAATGTGCATATTTTGTTTTGTACGAAGCAAAAAGTAGCAGTATTTGCAGGATTTATTTCCTTTTATAACCAGTTACAATTATTATTTCATTATTAATGAATTAAATTTGTTTTTTTCAGAATGAGGTCTTCTTGTTAGCTATCATGTGGCCTTGAAATTAGAAAAGGGTTTTCTACCTTTGCATTAGAAAAAGAAAAAGATAAAGTAACAAACATTGTTTTTTGAAAAAAAAATGACAAGTTTTATTACCATGAATTATATGTGCAATCTCAACATATCTAACAATAATTAAATTTCCAGAAAACTAATTAATAACAATCAATCATTAGAATAAATCACCACAACGAACAGAACAAAGCATCTTACTTGGTGTTACAACGGTTACGTACAAATTTATAATACACATGTCTCGTTCCAATGTCATACTTTTACCATTGTTGCATTTGTTATACATCTCATTCTTTCTTTTGACAAGTTACTATTATTACATAAATTTAAAGTACTGAAAATCATTACAAAAAATAATTCTGAGATAAGATTTACTATAAATACATTGTGTTTTATTTTTATAAAATATCCCGAATATTTCTCTTAAAATAATTACGAATCTACAGACAAACCAACATTAGTATATTTTAGTAATAAATTAAGATCTACGATCAAATGTAATGAAGACAATACTTATCATAGTATACGTTGAGAATTTATAATTTGGTATTTTGCGATCCACAACACTAAAACATGGTATAGACTTTAATTTTAACTAGTTGAATCATCAAAAAGGAAAAATGTGAAATATAATACAATAGTTTTACTAATTATTCTTCTCTTTTCTATATACTAATTAACTATACACTATATTATTCTGATGTAAACGTAGAGAAGTTTAAATGAATTACTTAGGAAAGTCGAAAATCATTCTCATAGTATAATTGTTCTTTATTCTCGATTTACAGTATCATGGCCCCATGACTCAAATAATACAAACAATTATAAAATCATCCATTTGCAAACTGTTCATTTCGAGGTTCGAGATGATCGTATAAAATTTCTTGAATGGACTACACAGTGTTTTTCTTAAATTTAAAGCAGCAGAACAATTCTCAGATCATATTACGTTCAATCAGATTATTTTCTTGTAGTTCACCCAAATTAAGTCAATTGGTTTCGAGATATCAGAAAACAATTCACGGGCCGAAAGAACCGGATAGAGTGTCTATCTTACCCCGCCAAATATAAGGAAACATTTTCTCGACCTGAAAAAAATCCTGATGACAACGGCGAGGATGCAATTGTTAAATAAATAACTGTATCTGTCCCGCATTTATATCGAAAATATATTCCGGATTTTATGGACAGACTGAGACAAAATGATTACAAATGTGGTAACTAACATTAGTGGTAACCTTGTTTTAGGCAGTCGTATGGTAGACCTAATATCTCATTTGATGAAAAATAGAAAAACAACATTAACCACGATTAGTTTTGATGAATTTTGGAAAGGATTAAAAAAATTCCTAAAGAGTGATTTGGAGACAAAAGTTTGGCGACTCTACCCGAAATCGGTGAACACCCGCTGAGTGTCTCAAAGAAATCTTTTCTTCAGTTTCTCCAAGAGTAATTTATCAGTGAAAAGAATTATCTATAAAAAGGAGGAAATGGAAAAAACTTTTGAAATCAATATATTTTAACCGGAAATCTTCGGCATCATTTGGAAGGAGTGAGTAAACTAGTTAAAGCTTCTAATTTACCAAGATCTGCTGTCAAAAAATGATTGTCTTCTCAACCGCTTTATTCGTTTCATAAACCAGTAAGAGTTAAATACTTACGAAGAAAAACTAGATCTTTTTATTCTAACGACCTATAGCAGTAAGATTTAATTGTGTTAATTGTAATCATATAATATGTGTTTATGTCAATAAATTTATTTTCATTTTATGTTTGGTCATGTTTGTTTTTTATATTATTTCTAAAGCTAACCTATGAATGGCAGCTTTACAGCACGACAGCTACTCATTCAGAGAAACCAACTCCTTAGGCCCAGTAAAGTTGGCTATCCAGAGGAAATGACCGTTTGGGAATCAATTTTGGCAAGTTGAAAAATATCAATTAAAACTTTTTTCAAATAAAATGTTTTCTTTTAAATAATAATGAAAGATTTATTTATCTGAAGCCAATTTTTATAATTACTTATACATTAAGTGATTATTGTTTAGAAAAATAAAGAAAAATAATAATAAAAAGAAATTAAAAAACGAAAAAAGGTGAGGTCTAGCTTGTTTGGTTTTTGTCCATCTGTTCATCTTGTCTAGTTTGTCGTTGTGTTCGTTTCTTTTTCGCGCTTCTGTCTAGCTGATAAAAATTATTAGATTCGCACTCAGGTTCAGTTTCGTTAGTATTAAGTAGATATAAATATTCCTATAATCAGCCACATCGCATTAACTTATACACCTAGCTATTAGTGGTTGTACCCAATCATTGATGTTCACTATACTCAGATTTTCTTTTAAATTCTTCGGGGAAATAGCCTAAAACCATCATCAAACGTAGAGAGTACTGTCACCGAACATATGTCGTTCAGAGGAATCCTTTTTCTACTGTCTATCTAATCTTCCCTCCTTCTTTTCCCTTTTTCCGTTACCCTCTTTGTTTTTTGCTTGGTCAATACCACCTGTACAGCAGAAGTCGTTCTTGTATGTATGTATGTATGTATGTATGTATAGTATTATAATAATATACATTGAAAACACGTTATCCTAAATACAAATTTTTCATAGCCACACGACCAAATACAGCCAGCTGAGTGATTATAAATTTGGTTCGACATAATTAATGAACATAATTACCAATTTATAACGCATTTTATCTGTATTGTGTAAAAAATTTCATCTTATTTGAATACCGAAATTTACTTTAAAATTTTTTTATTTCAACAAAATACAATTTATGTGAATTAGCTTTTTAGTATACTGTATTTAATTTTAATATTTAATTATAGCCTTTACTTACCTAGCCTTTACTTTGGCGTATTGTTTGCCATATCATTTGGCATGTTTATTATAAAACAGGCTATTGTTTTTGATGTTTATATGTAATATATGTGAATACAAGTTTAAAAAAATGTGTGATCATGAGCGACACTAAGATGCTAACGGAAGGAGTGCTAAACAGACTTATGGATCATGTGCACAATCCGGGACTTCCCCTCTTTTCGTTAGTCCTTATGCGAAACATTGCTCGTTAAACGAGTCAATTTTTACAATTTATTTTTTCGTTATGAGAGGTTCCATGGTATTACAAAAAAACCCATAATCACTCGATAGCAAAATATCCATTATGTGGTTACAATATGTCTGTTAAAGTGGATTTCTTGGATGGATTTGCAATGTTTTATTTATATTTCAACAAACAGAACAATTTTTCGATAATGTCGCATTCAATGATAATATAACTTGTATTTTTCTAGTAGATTTAACGTCTTTGTAAATGTGACATTAAGTTCAACAGCTGAAATAGAAACGTTATAGACTATGTATAATATTGTAAAATTAGATTATCATGTTCACATTTATTCAGCATTGTCACCTCTGAACGAGGAAGCGATCATCTTTGGACATACAATTAAAATTTGTTTTCGATCACTTGTGTTTTGTAATGTCACTTATTCGTAATATTTGAAATACTTCCGCAATTCCATCCGTTCATTGAATCAATGAAATCAAAATGAACTCTTATTAAATAACAGTTTCATGTATAATTAAACTTATAATAATAGCATATCTACATTTTGAACTTGAAAATATATATCTAACAAACGTTAATCAACTAATGCACTTAAAATGGATAATGTTATTTATTCCGATAATGTATTTTATATAAGACAATGCAAATATTCCAAAATAGAAAGAACGAAGACTACAAACATGGTACACTAATGGAGTTAGTAGAGACATTGCCTAGTAAAGAACCTAAATAATACAAGTAGATAAGGAAACGAACGACATAAACATTTCACTTGAAACTGTGTGCCATTAGTTCAGTTATCTGACTGCATTATAGCAACTTTACCAGGCAACGCTGTCCATTATTAAAACATCTGATCAATTAAACTTTTCATACTATGTAAACTCATTACAGCATGAACATACAAAGAAATAATTCCACCATAAATTCTATATCTGATCGATAAGTCTATTACTTTAAGAACTGAAAATAGTGTAGGCAACATTGAAAATATATTTCTCCATAATATAAATACTTAAAGAAATACGTTAGGTGAACGCAGGCCAATTGTACATAGTTAAAAGATAAAACTGAGTATATTTGCGATAGAGGAATTAAACTTGAAGCGCTCCAAATAAGAAATATTCTATAGGTTTTCGTAATTTTTTTCTTTTTTTTTGCACTAATGTATTCATAATTCTTAGTGCTTATGACTGAGTTTCTATCAAGACTGCATTGTTTTTTAAGAGTTTTTGTTTATTATTTNATATAGAGAATGTAGGAAAACGGTAAATAACAAACATACATAATAAAGCTTCTATTATTATATAATTGTTTTATATTTTAGATCTACGATAACTTCGTTTCCATACAAAGATTCTCTTCAAACAACTTGTCAGTTGAATTCAAGTACAAGGTGAGGTATAAGTGAAATGTACTTATTTAGTTATAATCCTAACTCGCTACTTATTTAGTTTACTATTTTAAGATGATTTGTTTCATGAAAAGATTCGGAATGAACAAAATGGGAATTTCCATTGGAGGCTTCTTTTACGTTCAAAAAAATTTTGTGATTCGGGTAAGTCGGTGTATTATTGCTAATGTATTATGCAATAAACATTTGTTTTTTGTTTATAGATGGCGAGTGCTTTATACTCAATTTTCTCTTCTGTAGTGCAAGTAACTGGAGTGATGAGCAAACACAAATCGTGTAATTACAGTTCTGTATCCAATAATTCATCATTCGATAATAGTAAATCTGTCTTTTAATAGTTTTAAATCGTACACTTTTATCAAATTGTTTAAGAAGAGTAAGTGAATTAAATAATGTAATGAATTTCTGATTATACAATATTATATACTTTAAAATAAGATAAAAAAATTATAAATATATAGCAAATTATATGACTATTTTTTAATTAAAATAAAAATCTAAAATGCACTTGTATTAATAGTAAAAGCTTAGCCAATATAGAAATTTAAAATGAACATTTCAAGTTGTGTAAATATATTCTACAATAGATTAATTGTAAATTTATGTTTATAATAATATAGTATTTTATAATGCTAAATGAATTTAATCCTATTATTATCAGTATTATTAATAACTAAAATCATTAATTAAGGATATTATTTTTAAAGTGACGTAACTTCGGAAAATACAAATTTAAAAACTCGCAAATTTTAAATAATTACTTTAAATATTAAGGTAAAACCTTAATTATTTATGCAGAGCTTTATCTTAATTCTGTAAATATAGTTTTAACAGTAAAAAAACCCATTAGTTTTGTAAAACATTAGTTTTGATACATGAAATCATAGACTTAAACAACTTTAGAAAAAATTGTAGCATTTAAATGGATAATGCAATAAAACAAAAGGTACATTTTCAAAAACTACATTCCACTATACCTTTAAAATGCAGTCTACTTTTGGATAGTTCTCTAACGTTTTCGGTCTAATTCATAGACCTTCTTAGAGAACTATCCAAAAGTAGACTGCATTTTAAAGGTATAGTGGAATGTAGTAATTAATAATGCAGTTATGGATTTAATAATTTTCAAAAACGTTTAATATATTAAAATCATGTACTAAATGTCACTGTGCAAATTATTACTTAAATAATTTACTTGTAATTTCAAAATAGTTATGCGTTATTTAAGTGAAATTCTAACTTTAGTGGAGNATCAGTGGAATTTCCATACTCTTTCTATCAGGTTGTCTTATAAATTCTTGGGCTCTATCCTGTTTAACTTCTTCGGTAAGTAATATTTTTAAATTTAGTTCGAAAATGATTACATTTAAAGCTGAATATAATTTGTTACTTTTCTTCCTGATTGCTTTGAACATTACCATTAAATTTATACTTTAAAAAATATAAACTAGTAAATAAAACTTAAGATGTAATTCTTTAGTATCATTTACTATTTCATAGATTTAATAAATAAGTATAATCTGCAAATATTACAATAATATTTGTCTTTCCATTTGTCATGTAAAATGCATAATTGAAAATATTGAATCTGCTAATCCCAGAAATTAATTGATAATTTTTGAAAATTATTGATCATACGTAATATAACTTAATGGTTATGTTTTTGGATTACAGTTAATTGAATATTAATTAAGCAGAATTTTATATAAGTACACTAAATAGATCTTTTTATAAATCAACAAGTAATAATACATCTTACTATACAGAGAAAAAAGAATTTACCTAAATGCAAAACACAAAGGTTGTATTTAACACAATTCTTGTATAATTTCAAATTTTTATACAAAACTACTTGATAATTATTATCATTACATTCCACAAATATCCCGTGTTATTTGGTTTTCAGCCCAGGAGTGGTCTCGTGGATGAAATCCTTAAACACAAGTCATGGGTTTAAACTTCGCTAACGTGCCAGCTAGGAAAAGTTTTTTGAGTTTTCTTCACATTTCAGAAACCTAAATAGAGGAATGATTCCTACAAAAAATCCATAATAAACTAATTCTGAAATCTTTAAAAATGTGGAGTCTTCCAGAAAAAAATTAACTTTAGAAAACATGTCTGATTTATTAATTAAATAGGGGTGTTTCTTTACTTAAGAGAGGCATGAAAAAACATTCAACTATGTTTAAAGTTATTAATTTGATGATAAATNTTTTCAGCCCAGGAGTGGTCTCATGGATGAAATCCTTAAACACAACTCATGGGTTTAAACTACGCTAACGTGCCGGCTAGGAAAAGTTTTTTGAGTTTTCTTCACATTTCAGAAACCTAAATAGAGGAATGCTTCCTACAAAAAATCCATTATAAACAAATTCTGAAATCTTTAAAAATGTGGAGTCTTCCAGAAAAAAATTAACTTTAGAAAACATGTCTGATTTATTAATTAAATAGGGGTGTTTTTTTACTTAAAAGAGGCATGAAAAAACATTCAACTATGTTTAAAGTTATTAATTTGATGATAAATGTTAACTACTTTACCAACTGTAACTATACAACCAGTGCCAG
>NW_019386619.1:5892-38351 GCF_000671375.1 Centruroides sculpturatus | reverse complement strand
TTAATGCACGAACATAATCACAGTTTCAATCAATATCTATAAATGCTTTGATACGGTAAACAAGTAAATGCATTGTAATGTAAACTTAATAAATGGAGATGAGTTTCTATTCGTGACGTACATCACTTACAAGTGATGTGCGTTACCAATTTACGTCACTTTATTGTAAAGTAATTTTTATTGGAAAATTAACGAACGGATATCACGACACTGGAACTAATGTTGTAAAATTCTATGAAATTTCGAGTAAATTTCCTGTTATATTTTGCTTCATCAATTAGAACACTGCATCAGTATGAAGTCGAATATCGAAAAAGAAATTCGCCTGAATTACTTTTTTACATTCGAATGAATTACTACAGTGTAGAACCAATCGTAATTTCTTTTTGAAAGTAAATTACGAATTTGGAATTTTAACAGTCATAATTGTAAAATATATTTTCAATAGTTTATTCGCAAATAAGCTTTTTGATGTGCCGTGGCAAATTCAACAAAACATCCAATTATTGACCGATTTTGCACTTACCATACTTTCTCTATATATTAAGTGAAATTTCTAAAACAGATATGTATAAACATTGCACGAGATTTTAAAACATAAAATTCCTTTCAGACAAATAAATATTTTCCATTAGTGTAATTGATAAAATTCTAGTAGATTTATATTATGCATTTTTCTGATATAAAGTATATGTTTAAGAAAAATATTTCTAAATATACGTCCATAATCACTCCCGAAAGCCTTTTCTGTTTCAAAAGTAAACAGTGCTTCCCTTTCTTATGCACACAACATGCACTGACCACATGCATTTACTTATGCATAATTACTGTTTGGAATGTAGTTTCGATCTAGATCATTAACGTTTAAGGTTTTCGATTAGTAGATGTAAGATCCACCTCTATTCGTCGATAAATTAACAGTAAATTTATTCGTTTATCTTACCTTTAACTTTAGTAAATGAAGGTCTTTCACGAAATACTTTACAAACGAAAAACTGTTTAAAAAGACGAGAAATCGAATATTTAAGATGGATCGATTAACTGAATTACAAAAACATTTAAGAATTTAAAATATAATTCAATCACAATTCTAAAATGTGCGTATAAATATTTATTTTAATTCGATTTGATTCGTTAAATACTTATTGCTTTTTCGCTATTGATAACGTTTCGGTACCTTCATTTTTCTTATTGTTACTGATATTGTGATTATATAATAATGTTAGATTTATAAAACCGAATTTTTTAATTATAATATTTTTTAATTTTGCAGATAGTTCTTTGTGTTCTCGCATGTGTCGATCGAAGTGTGAATATTTCTGGTGATAAAAATGAATATTTATGGAAAACTCAATGTAAGTATGGAAAATACATTATGTAGTAAATTCAGAAATTGTAATTTCATTAAATATGTCAATTATTTGATATACTGTGCATATTGATACAGCTAAATTAAAAGAAAATTTTTCGAATCCACGAAAATGAGTAGACTTTTTACATGAAAAATTTATACAAATTTTCACTTTTTTGTTTTCGAATTACAGCAGAAAGTCGTTTATCCGAAGGTCGGTTATCCGAAAGAATTCCAGTCGACAAATTTAAATTTTTGCCAGTGCTGTGGCGCTGCAATCTTTGGCTGTATCTTGGGTTATTCAAATATTTTATGTTTTTGATACTAAATTAACTTCTGAAGTACAATTTTTTTTTGTTTTTATATTTTTAATATATTTATTTTGTTTGTACAAAATAAAAAAATAATTTCTAACGATACAATAGTCTTCGTTAGGCTTAACATCGAAGAAAATTAAACGCGAAGCCACACGCAACGGAGAAAAATTTCAATACGAGATAAATTAATATATTTTTTCGTACATAATTGGTTATCCAAAAAATAAGTTATCCGAACAACCCCAGTCCCCAATTGACTCGGATAAACGACGCTCTACCGTATTCGGAGGAAATATTGTAAAATCTCTGGTGTCGAACTCTTCATCATACGATAAGCTCTTATTATCGAACTAGTGAACTAGACTCCAACTGAGCCCTATTATATAAATTAAGGTATTTTTCTCCCTTTCAACAAACTTTTTACAGTGATCTTCAGCATACACATTTAAGTAGGAAACGGAATAATGCTTTATATTGCGATTATTTATGCCATTTTCGAAATTCTGGCATTGCTAAAAGTACAGTTAGTTTGATTTTGACAATATTCACGCTCCAACGATCACGCGCCTTTCTGCATTTTCTTCGCACTTTCTTCTGTCTTATCCCTCCATGTACAGATCAACACCTTGGTATTGCTCCGCGTCTGCCTCGGTAGTCTAAGGCACCTGGAGCAAAATTTAAATTTCGATATAAGAATAAAAAAATAAATTTCGATGATAGAATGGTTTGGGACTTCCTGGTGGTAAGTGCCTATCGCAATTCCCCTGGTGGCCCAATGTAAGGAGAATCTAGTTTATATCATTTAAAGAAATATTTCTAAATTACGATTAATGCTTCATGGCCTTTGTTAGAAATATTGAAGAGAAAGTTGACAAAAACTTTATTTTCAATTAGAGACTTATTATACCAACAAGAAATGAGCACTAATGACTACAGAACATCAATTATTTAAATGTAGGGGAAATACAGACAAAATTACATACGGTTTTATTTTAGGTTCATAACTCTTTATTGGTAAATCACAGCACTGTCATATTCTACACCAATCATCTTTGGTTTTTTACCTATGAAATATACTAAACATTTACAATATTAAAATAATAAGAAAAAATTTGGTTAGTTTCATCGAGATCATCCACTATGGACAAAATGACATATACCATGGACAAAATAACACATTACGTAAGGACAAAATGACATACACGTAAAAACTATAAAATTACGTAAAAACTTTCAAACTTTACTTCTGTCTTTTGTTTATCAGAGTCGAGAAAGTAATAAATAAATCTAAAATCAATTTAATTTCAATACAACGTGAAAATTTTCTGAATATTTTAAAATTAATGCTTTAGACCATAAACGTTTTTCTATTTTCTTATATTTTCAGATTTGTCAATAACAGATTATTTTTAATGACGAAGAACAGTCGGGAATCAATTTAGCATTCAATGTAAAATTCTATCGCCAGAAGGATTTCTTACTCATTGCTTTAATAAAATGTCAGAAAAGTTTATAAATTTTTAACATGAAGAGAACGAAAGCTGGGAGAATAAATTGAATACAGTGGAGCCTCGATTATCCGACTCNTCAACGTAATGTTCTATTGCCAGAAGGATATGTTACTCATTGCTTTACTAAAATGCCAGAAATGTTTATAAATTTTAAACATGAAAAAAACGAAAGCTAGGAGAATAAATTGAATATGTTGGAAAATGAATTTATAAATGAAGAAATAAGAAAAATTTGATGTAATATCAGTTATTTTCTATATTCAGTCCGTATCAAGAATTAACATTTCATCACCGAAAGTTTACTTTTCCATTTAAGACGAAAATGAAAAATAAAAAATTGCAATAGAAATACTTTCAAAACAGTAGAAAACAATAATTTCATACGCACAGCTAACTATAATACATTGAAGTATGTAGATATGTTTCATTATCCACTTATTATGATACAAATATCAGAAATATAATGCCTCATTTCATTTACTTTTGGAAATAACAAATTGCATGCACGAAACATACAGAAGTACAATTTTCAAGATTTTTGAATTTTGAATCTATGCTAACTTCATTTTAACCAACTAATTTTTTACAAATAGCGGAAGAACTAATGCATTTAAAATACAAATAGCATTGTCAAATGAATCTGTATATCAAACTAATTTAAATATTTTACTATATTACACTTAGTTATTAATTTTTGTATTTGGTCTCTATGTATATGATACAGCAGTAACAATTTATATAACGTTTTAGTGTTCAGAAAATAAAACACTTTTCTTAGCTAAGGCTACAAACTTTTGAATATTTAACTATTTTTTATGAAGCTAAAATAAAAATAATACGAATTTTATATAAAGATATTCATACAACGATATTGTCACCCGATATTGAAGAAATTCATAAATAATTGAAATTTATTCCTTGTCCTAAACACTGTTTACATGACTTTAAACTGCATATGGATCGCAATATTTCGTAATTTATTGCATCTTAAACATAATTTGCATTATCAGAAGTATACAAAACTAGCAAAAAATTATTCATTGTGCCGTTATCATTTTTTGTTGTGAAATTTACTCATTTAGAGCTTATAAAAGAAACAATGCAAAAATTGCTTTCAAAGGGAAAAAAGTTTTTTACCAGAAGAGAAAACGTACATTACAATTCGACACAATCGGATCGTTGTCCCGTATATAACTTTCACGCAATGATTTCTGTTACCAAAGTGTTTGGTATTGATCCGATAGAAAAATGCAGTTGCTTGAGAAATATAAAAAACATAAACGATCATAAAATTTATAGTAAGTTGTATAAATTTTATGCAAATTCTACTGAATTTGGCTATTGGCTCTCTGCATTAACAATTTTCTTGTTTATATTCAACAAAAATATTATTTGCACTCGAAATTTTCGTGGATTTGGTAAATATTAATCTGAACTCATTGTCATCCTCGTAATTCCACTCTTATACATCTCCATGCAATTTTCAATTTTGAAAAGAGTAAAGATTTCGGGGCACTTCATGAAAAGCACATACGAGGGCGAAGCAAAATTAGCAGAACAAGCATAATTATTTCTCTTAAAATGTTTGGCACTTGTATTTGTCATCGTTCTGATTGTTTCCAATGGAATAACCGTGTTGATTTATCAATCAATCAACGATGATAGCGCAAGTAAAATGGAAGCAGTTGTTTGTTCTGTAACATTTTCATATGGATCAATACACGTGATAGAACAAATATTCTCAGTTTTTTATGTCTGCACTTACTCTTACCCTCATTGCAAAAAGACTTATAAAATTAAGTGAAAACTTAAAAAAATTAACTGGAAAATCTCATATTTAGAAGATGAAACTACAAGATGTCTGTGAAAAGCATGCAGAGTTACCGGAGATTATTCAAATATTGAACGACAAGATGAATGTTCTATTTTAATTGATATATATGCATTTTATTTACGAAACTTGTTTCCTCTGTTTTTTGCAATATTTTACGACATGAACGTTTACATTCGTCTTATAGTTAGTTGCATATCCATATTATTTTTTGTGGGATGTTTGCTGGTTTCCTGGTCTTTGTCTCGTTTCACGTCTATGGTAAGCAAAAGTTATAAATACGTTGTCGATTATTGTTAGTTTAGTTTAGATAAAAGAAACTATTTTTAAATGAAGCAGATTAGACACAACTTGATTATATTCGGAGTTTTGTGTATGCTTGTAATTAAAAACTCATAAAAAAACTAACTGCGTATACTGAAGTTAAATAACATTGCACGTTCTACTAATACGCATTAAATAGTATTTCTAAATGTATATTACACAATAAGCTATTATTGTGATATATGCAACCTAAAATTCATGAGTTGAGTGTTCACACGTTATATATTAGAAAAAATATATATATTAACAATGTTAAAAGACTCATACATTAAACCGTAAATTTTATAATATCGCTATAATAATAATAAATTCAATAAATTTTGATTTATGTATTTTATTGAACATTGAGTTTCAGCATTTTATTAATTTTTTAAAGGCTATTTAAATTAATTTAAAATACATTCTTAATTTCAACGTATAATAATTTGAAAAGAATGCTAATTACAACTATACGTAAATAATCATACAATTTAATTACATTGTACCGTTAATTCGTGTAATTTTCTTGGTTGTATAACACTAGATTCCAGGCACATTACAGAAATTTCGGTAGTGTTTTTCGTTATTATGACATTTATGTTCAATGTTATTCAAGTAAAAAACTGCATAGGATTTTTATGCATTTTTCAACTTGGTAAAAATGAAAAAATACCAAAAAAATTCCATTTTGTCAATTTTTTTGTTACACTCAAGTTTATGTTTGTATTTAGCGTAAAATTCCTAGTTGACTTAAAATTTAGTTTTTTTAATATAAAATATGGCTTTTAAACGAAGACTTCTCACATTAATTCTATAAATTATAGCTGGAATTGGGCAATAAATAAAAAAGGAAGAGGTGGGTTAAGTAGTTTTAATGTTAGTACGAAGGTCGCACGATCGTGTACAAACAAGTTAAAAGTTGATTGTGAGTAATATTACTGGTGAAATTGAGCATGTTTCAACATGTTATCTGGGATACTAGGAATAAATATAAACAACGTGCTGCTTTATTAAATCATGTTTTAACAAGCTAAATAAGTATCTCGATAGTCATCTAATGCCACGCTCAGTTTATATCCAGCATTCGAACACTACCGTGTTTGTATTTTATTTTTATTTCTGGAACAGGGCTCGCAGAGGTTGTGTAATTTCTCCCGACATGTTCTGTTATGTTTGTGGTGAATTCACAGTAAAAGGTCATCATCCCGTTTACCTGATCCCTGGAAACAACGAGATAAAAGGGAAATGAAGCATGGGACTCTTTCAAGAATGTATTGCACAAGTTTTTAGGAAATACTAAGGATCCTGACCAGTGTTACCGTTCCTAGTACATTTGTACTTTTCTGGTACATTTTGCCCTTTCCAGTAAATTGAAAGTACATTTAGATTTTTAGTACATTTTCAGTACATTATAATATTTCAAGTACCATTTACGGTACAAAATAATATTTCACGCCTTAACGAAAAAATGAGAAAAAATTAGTTTAATAAAGTCTCACTAGTGTCACTGCTTGCTAATTTAAATTATCCAATCACAACATACAAATGGTGTGTGTCCGTCGACGTCAGCAACATAGATAGTTGCACGTGTAAACGGTCTTGACTCAGTGGTCTTCTTTCACACGTTCAGTTGTCTGCACATTCTCATCAGGACCTTGACAAAATTTTTCATGCCACGTGGTCCAAACAATTCAACTCCGTCAAACAAAAATAATGGACAGGTAAGGAAATCAATGATTTTAAACTTTTGTCGTCAATAATATCAAAATATCCGTTAAGTCAGAAACAAATTATTACAGAAAATAGTTTTGAAATTGTACGAGTATAAATAATATAAATACTTTTATATTATTTTCTACCACTATAATTTAATTCTTAAATTATGAACTTCAATTTTAGTAATCGTAGTAAAAGAAATAAGGGTTAATGTTACGTATGGTTCCAAAATGGCCGCGCTTCCGACTGTTCCAAGGTCTATATAAGAAGATCAGGACACGCGTGATCTACTTCTTGAGCTGCCATTTTGGGGTTTTTTGAGTTGCATGTTTTAAGCAAACTTGTACGAGCAGTCAGTTTTATATGACATTAATTAAACTAAAATTGCATAAATCCTGTAATTTCCAGTCAAAAATATAATAATAATTTCGGATGATTATGCAACCCCAATTTTATGTAACGTTTTCATCAAATAGTTTAAAAGAAACAAGCATCCTTATCTTTTGCTGTCATGATTGAAATTAATTAAATAGGTACTAAAACTGATGCAATTACGTATATACCACTTCGTAAAGTGATGCAATAACATCAAAAAAATTTAAAGTATAATAAAAAATAAAATAATATAACAAATTTATAATTATTTTTTTAAAGCACGATTGGTTATAAAATTAAGATGAAATTCAATAGTATTATTAATAAATGTTGTCAATGTAATGTTCATTTTATAATAAATAATAGATGTGTAGATATATTTTTAATTTTAAATAGCTTTCAAAAAATTCCAAAAATAAGATTTAAAATTAAATTATTCGACAATAAACTATATATATATAAATTACGTGCCTATATATATATATATATAGTATAATATGTAGGCACGTAAACAAAGTATTCCTAGAACTAGTACATTTTGAAGGAAAATAGTACATTTTTTGAAGGCGCTTCAGTACGTTTTGAAATTTCATTGCGGCAACACTGATCCTGACTACAAAGCCTTTGTACAACACATGCTGGCAGCGTATGAAGCTCAAGGATGCAAGATGAGCTTTAAAAGTTCATTTTTTACACTTCCATATTGTCTATTTTCCCGAAAACTTGGGATCCTACAGTGAAGAACAGGGTGAAAGATTTCACCAGGATGTCTGTGATATCGACAGACGTTACCAAGGAAAATGGGATGTCAATATGTTAGCTGACTACTGTTGGATGCTCAATCGAAAAACCAGAGAAGGAAATCAGAAATGAATTCGGAGAAGCATCAAATAGAAGAAGAATATGTGTCACTACAAATAAGAGTAGACCTATAATTGTATATAAATATCAGAAACAATTTTTTGATTAGTCGTAAGAAAATATAATATATTTAGTTCATTGTATTAAATAAGAGCTTTTATCAAATATTTGTTTTTATTTTGCAAAAACCCTATACATAATTTGATGTTACGGAAGTCATTTTTAGAATCTCCGATCTTTAAAACATATAATTCAGCAAAAACATGCCATGGAAAAAAATATTTGCAGACCGGTGTTATTTATGTCATTTACGTCAGAAAGTATTGTATACTTTTAATTACGTAACTAATTAAAAATATAATTAAAAAGTAACAATTAATTAATTAAACACTGTAATTACTTATCATACATAGTCTAACAAAATAAAGTATTATAGTGAAACTCTTATATTTTATCAAACTTTTTTCCTATGTTGTAGACAATCACTACATTTAACACAATATTAGGCCTATACGTTTTATACTAATGTCACATATGTCGTGAAAGATGCTTTGATTTCATTAATTATAATTTTTTATTAACAAGAAGAAATGCCAATTGCTGTTACAGCATTATATTTTTGTGTCACCTCACAAAAATATAATGGGTGGAGATGACATTTCATTATAACAGTATAATTCCAGCGTTATATTAACTAAATAATTTACCACTTTAAGAAATAATGCTCACAAAATTAGTGTTTAAAAATAAGTAAAGAACCATTTGTCTTCGTCTTTCAATTTGAATTTTTCTATTTATACCTTTGTACCTGCTGTAAGTTTTACTTCATGTTTTATGTTTCAGATCTATGACAACTTCATTTCCATTGAAAAATTTTCTTCTGAAAATTTGCAGGTTGAATATAAATATAAGGTATGATAATATCAAAACAATGTAATACAATTGCAGTGAATTATTAACTCTAAACTTTGTGCACCTTTTCAGATGATTTGCTTCGTGAAGAGATTTAAAAGATATTCAATGGGAATATCTGTGGCAGGCTTTTTCTATGTTAGAAAGGATTTCGTACATAGAGTAAGTAATTTTATCACAAAATAATTTTGATGGAAATAATTAAAAATGTATTATTTTTGTCTCTTTATAGATGGTGAGTACATTATATTCTATTTTCTCTTCGGCTATACAAGTTACCGGCGTGATGCTTAAACAGAAATACTGTATTACTTCGTTAGGTGGTAATAATGTTACAACTAACAACGTGAGTTCTATATTCTTCAATGATACAACATATTGATGACATTATTGCCATTCAGTAATTACAGACATTTGTTGCAAAATATAAATTACTGCAAAATGTCTGTAGTACGTTTGATGTAACGGCTCTGTTACGAGATTTTATTACAGAAACTTTTGAATTTTTATTTATTATAAAATGGCAATAGGTTAATTTTGAGGATAAAGATGAGTGTTATAAAATTGGTAAATTCTAATAACGAGTGAAAAGTCCCATCCCGAGTTCGAATATGACATTTGACTTTTTTGTATCTCTACACCTTTTTGACCTGTAAACACCAAAATTTAATAGTATTATGTTCCATGCGCACAAATTACAAGGTTAAATTTTGCTTCTTCATCATTCTGTCATTCTGAGATATTAAACGAAATACACATTAATGTTCACAAACACACATATACATATCTATAGAATTTTTTTTTTCGTTTTGTTGACTTAGAAAGATCTCAAAACATGAAAATTTGCAAAGCACTCGAACGTACAAATGTGACACGATTGCAATGTGAAATTTTGAACCTGAATTTGTTTTCTACAATCTTTACTCTTTCAAAGTCAATGAATGTGTTTGCAACGAGGAAAAACGCTTTACTGAAAGACCTCCTAAGGGGAATCTATTTCGATTTTTCATTCGTGAGAAAAAAAACAAAAATCTCAATGTTCCCATGATGTTGTTCCCATGGGCGCAAACCTACGACCACTGTTCAATGGTTTTATTCACTCGGCTAATAAAGGTTGAAAAATTCGAAAGTTTAGATAACGGTTTTTTGTGACTGCGACAGGAAGATTTTCATGATGACTCGCTAGAATAAGAGTTTTTTACACTCTTCGAAAAATATATAATCACTGATATCAGCTGAATAGATTTACAATAAAAGATTTTTAATTAATAAACTACAACTGCTGTTCAAATTTTTGCATAGAAATGAAAAATACTGTTTGAAATACATTATTATCAAGTTATGAAATCATCCGATAAAAATTTTTCGTGCATAATCATTTTGAGAAAATTTGGCAGGATGAGAGATCACACATGGTCAATAAAATGACATATAATGGTGCACTATGACAGGATGGGATAGTACTATTCATGTCAAAACCTTTCGAATCATCACATCATCACCCAGGCTACATTAATTCAATTCGTACTTGACGGCCAGTTACCTTATGGATAAGGTTCTAGCCTGTCGCTTTGGGTTTGAAATATCACATTCTGTTTGTAAAACTCGAGGAAGTTTTCTTTTCCAAGATTAACGTAATATACAAAATTGTAAAGTTTCGAGTGAAATTAACTTGCGGTCCAGTAATATACATCTGGCCAATCACCACAGTTTAAGTTGCACTCAATTGGAGCATACAAACGCGAAGTTCGATCGGACACTACCAAAGAGTGCCAGCATTAAGTGAACACCAAACATCGTGTTTTTATTTGTTATTATTGTCGCCAGAATTTACAATAAGTGCACAATAAAGGGAATACCGATGTTGTGTGGAAAACGCAACACGTTTCTGACCATATTTAATACAATGGCTTTGGCGTATACAATGCTGAAATCTGCCTCAGTATATTTACCACTTTTCAAATACAGTAGTAACAATCTGTATATATATTCGAGACGGGTTGATAATAATAATAATAAGCGCAAAGAATAAACTGTTAGGAGTTGAAAGTTTAAATTTGGTACACACTTACGGTACATCACGAGAACGCACACAAAAAAGGGATTTTTCGAAATTACTCCCTACGGAGGGAAAAAGACACTATTAAGGCTTTACACTTCATCAAAAATGGAAGTGTTAAGTAACAATGGAAGTGTCAACGATGGACGTGTCAACAATGAAAATGTTACTTAATAATGGAATTGTTAAGAGAGAGCGACGTGCAAGACGCAGATGCAATTTTTTTTCGTTTTTGCGAGAAATCGAACATAGTTTTAGACTATCTACTCATACTTTTAAAAATACGACATTGTATTTCCTCCGTAGTATAAAAAATTACTATATTTTAATATGGCACTCATTAGTAAGTTGCGGAATTTTATTGATTAACAGAAAAAGTATAATTTTCTAAATTAATTTGCTATATACGCGGCTGTTTTCAGTGTTTCGTGGCATTTACAGTACGTATACTTTTTTGAATATTATTTAATGTAATTTCATTTATTAATATTCATTTGTATGTTGCTTTCAGGCAAAACGAATTTCTCAACATTCTGCAATTTGCAATCCGCCAATTAGTGTACAAATTTGTGTGCAATTTCATAAAGAAATTGCAGTTATATACATTTATTTAAACTAGCTTTGAATTATTCGTAATATTACTGCATACTTTTTAAAAGTATTTCTTATTTTAATTTGTGTGGATCAATTTCATTGTATTTTGAGATAGTCGTGAACAGTTACTCATTATTTGTTATTGCAAGTCTGAAAATTACAGTAAATGTTGGAAAGTATTTTTAAATATGTTTTCGAAAAGTTTATTCGCGAAAAAATTATAGATGTGCCGTGGCAAATTGAACAAAACATGAAATTATTAACCTGTTTCGCACTCATCTCATCTTACTTTCTCTATATATAAAGTGACTTTTTAAAAACAGATATATATGTACAGTACTTGCACGAAATTTTAAAAGATAAATTTTCTCTCACACGAATCAATATTTTCCATTAGTGTGATTGATAAAATTCTAGTAGGTGTATTTTAAGCATTTTTCTGATATAAGGTATATCTTTGCTAGAGAAATATGTGGTATTTCTAAATGTACGTCCATAATCATTCCCGAACGGGTTTTCTGATTAAAAGTAAACAGTGCTTATCTTTCCTATGCACACAACATGCACTGACCACATGCTTTTATCAATGCATAATTACTGCTTGGAATGCAGTTTCGATCTCGATCATTAACGTTCAAGGTTTTCGATTAGTAGTTGTAAGATCCACCTCTATTTATCGATAAATTAACAGCAGAATTATTCGTTTATCTTACCTTTAACTTTAGTAAATGAAGGAGTTTTACGAAATATTTTACAAACGAAAAACTCTTTAAAAAGACGTAAATTCGAGGATTTAAGATGGATCGATTAATTGAATTACAAAAACATTTCAGTGTTTAAAATAGAATTCAATCACAATTCTAAAATGTGCGTAAAAATATTTATTTTAATTCGATTTGATTCGTTAAATACTTATTGCTTTTTCTCTATTGATAACGTTTCCGTACCTTGATTTTTCTTATTGTTACTGATATTGTCAGTATGTAATAATGTTAGATTTATAAAACTGAATTTTGAAACTGTAATATTCTTAAATTATGGAGATAAAATCAGCGTGTTTTCGCATGTATATCGATCGAAGTGTAAATATTTCTGGTGATAAAGATGAATATTTAAGGAAAACTCAATGTAAGTATGGAAAATATATTATGTAATAAATTCCCAAACTATAATTTCATTAACTATCTTAATTATTCGATATATTGTACATATTTATACAGCTTAATTGAAATAAATTTCTTTCGATCCGACAGAAATCATTCGACTTATCACATGCAAACTTTATACAAATTTCCATTGTTTATTTTCGAATTATTGGGAGGAAATATAGTAAAATCTCTGGTTTCGAACTCTTTATCATCCGAGAGCTCTAATTAGCGAAATGCAGAGCTAGACCCCCACTGAGCCCAATTATATAAGTAAAAGTATTTTTCTGTCTTTCAAGGAACTTTTTACGAAGATCTTCGGCTAACGCCTTTAAGTACCAAATGGAACAATGCTTTATATTGCAATTATTTACGTCATTTTCAATATTCTCCTTTTGCAAAAGGTAGAGGCAATTTCATTACGACATTGGGCATGCTCACACGTACCATTGCTTTGCCATTTCTATGTACAGATTAAATTAACACAACGGTTATGCTCTGCATCTGCCCCGGTAGTCTGAGGCAATAACATTGAGCCAGACGGGAATCAATTTAGCATTCAATGTAAAATTCGATCGCCAGAAGAATTTGTTACTCATTGCTTAAGTAAAATGTCAGAAAAGTTTATAAATTTTCAACACGAAGAGAACGAAAGTTGAAAAGATAAATTGTTAGAAAATGAATTTATAAATGAAGAAATAAGAAAAATTTGATATAATATTTGTTATTTTTTATATTTAATCGGTATCTAAAATTAATATTTCATCATCAAGAGTTTACTTTTTTATGTAAGATGAAAATGAAAAATAAAAAATTGCAGTAGAATTTTTTCAAAACAATGTCAAACGAAAATCAAAACAATAGGAAACATTAATTTCATACACACAACTAACTATAATATATTGAAGAATGTAAATAATCTTCATTATTTACTTATTATGATAATATTATAAGAAATATAATGCCTCATTGTATAAACAAAGAGATGTAAAACTTTGAAGATTTTCAAATTTTGAATCTATGCTAACTTCATATTAACTTCATAATTGAAATTTATCACTTGCCTTAAACACTGACTAAATGACTTGAAACTGTACATGGATCACAATATTTCGTAATTTATCACATATTTAAACATAATTTGCATTTTCGCAAGTACACAAAACTAGCAAAAAATTATTCATTGTGTTGTTATCACTTTTTCTTGTGAAATTTGCTCACTTAGCGCTTATAAAAGGAACAATGCAAAAATTGATTTCAAAGGGTAGAAAATTGTTTTCCAAAAGAGAAGACGTAGATTACAGTTGGACACAATCGAATCGTTGTCCCGTATATAACTTTCAAGCAATGATTTCTGTTACCAAAGTGTTTGGTATTGATCCGATAGAAGAATGCATTTGCTTGAGAAGTATAGAAAGCATAAACGATCATAAAATTTATAGTAAGTTGTACAAATTTTATGCAAATTCTACTGAATTTGGCTATTGGCTCTCTGTATTAACCATCTTCTTGTTTATATTCAACAAAAATATTATTTGCTCTCGAGGTTTTCGTGGATTTGGCAAACATGAATCAGACCTCATTGTCATCCTCGTAATTCTGCTCTTATACGTCTCGATGCAATTTTCAATTTTGAAAAGAACAAAGATTTCGGGGCACTTTATGAAAAGCACATACGAGGGCGAAGCAAAGTTAGCAGAACAAGCAGAATTACTTCTCTTGAGATGTTTGGCACTTGTATTTGTCATCGTTCTGATTGTTTCCAATGGAATAACCGTGTTGATTTATCAATCAATTAACGATTATAGCGCAAGTAAAATGGAAGCAGTTGTTTGTTCTGTAACATTTTCACTTGGATCAATACACGTGATAGGACAAATATTCTCAGTTCTTTTTATGTCTGCACTTACTTTACGATAATTGCGAAAAGACTTGTAAAATTAAGTGAACATTTAGAAAATTTAACAGGAAAATCTGATTTTTTGAAGAAGAAACTACAAGATGTCTGTGAAAAGCATACAGAGTTATGGGAGATCATTCAAGTATTGAACGACAAGATGAATGTTCTATTTCCATTGATATACATTCATTTTATTTACGAAACTTGTTTCGTCTGTTTTTTTGCAATATTTTACGACGTAAACGTTTACATTCGTGTTATAGTTAGTTGCATATCCATATTATTTTTTGTGGGATGTTTGCTGGTTTCCTGGTTTCTGTCTCGTTTCACATCAATGGTAAGCGGAATTTATTACTACTTTGTCGATTAGTGATAGTTTAGTTTAGATTTAAAAAAAAAAAAACTATTTTTCGATGAAGTACATGAAACATAATTTGATTATGTACCGAGTTTTGTGTATGCTTGTAATTTAAAAACTCATAAAAAATTGACATTTTCATTAGCAATCGTTATTGAAAATCTCTGCGTAAGAAAGCAAGGTATACAATAGTCAAATTAAAAAATAACACGATAAAGAACATTTATAACAACAAATAAAATTTACACAAACTTACGATTGTTCACAAGAACTACAAATGACAATGTTTAAGTTATTTACAACGTAGGTTTCACGCACACAAAATAAATTAAGGTCGAAATCGTCAATTAATCCAGAACAGGTCCGTTGAAAAAACAGGTTGCAACGAATTCCTGAGATGTAGTTAGATGTATAATTTTTCTGGCGTTTGTTAAGGAAAACAGCAAGACGAAACAAATCCTCTTTCAAGAAGTTTGTTTCATAAACTTCGAGTTCCCTTTGCCGAACTTAGACGAGTTAATTCTCCCACCTAAACTCTATCTTTTTATATGTATTGATATATAAAGCGCTGATTAACCAATCAGCGCTTTGTCGGTCCGGCCCTCGTACGATAAACGACGGTCAATCAGCGATCCTGCTTTCAAAGCTAACGGTCGTTTCTCTAAATTTCTATGGTAGGCTACTAGGTCGTCAGGCTAAAACATTTTTTAAAAAACACACAAAAATATTCAATTAAAACATTAAAAGTAAAAAATTGGAACTGGCGGCCTTACAGACGTCTTGAACTTGCATCCTTTCCAGTTAGGGAATTTCAGTCCCTATATTCACTTGATAAATGCGCTATTAAATGTAAATTTTGGCCTTATCCCTCTGGTAACGAATTACTTCTAAAAAAGAAATTCTACAAACAAAACATTTTTAGAAGTAATTTGTCACCAGAGGGATAAGGCCAAAATTTACATTTAATAGCGCATTTATCAAGTGAATATAGGGACTGAAATTCCCTAACTGGAAAGGATGCAAGTTCAAGACGTCTGTAAGGCCGCCAGTTCCAATTTTTTACTTTTAATGTTTTAATTGAATATTTTTGTGTGTTTTTTTAAAAAATGTTTTAACCTGACGACCTAGTAGCCTACAAAGAAAGGTCGGGTTGTCGATGGTGTTCTGGAACACATGATCAGAATAAATGGTGGTTTCAAAAAAGAATTTTTGGACAGACTGTGTCTTTTGTTAATAAAATAAATTTTCACTTGGCGAAATTCTATAAATCTTATAATGTCACTATAATAATAGTAAACTGAATAAATTGTGCTTTATGTATTTTATTGGTCATTGAGTTTTAACATTTTATTAAATTTTTATGGGCAATTTAAATACATTTATAATTTAAACGTATAATAATCCGAAAAGAATGCTATACGTAAATAATCTTACAATTTAATTACATTGTACCGTAAATTCGTGAGATTTTCTTAGTTGTATAGCATTAGATTCGAGGCACATTACAGAAATTTCGGTAGTGTTTTTTGTTATTATGATATTTCTCAATTCTATGCAGTTAAATAAATAATTATTTATGTCATTTACTTCGGACAGTATAGAATTATGTAAGTTGAACAACTAAACACTGTAATTACTTATTAGATACTAATAAAATAAGGTAAATTATAATTTATTATAATTTCACTATAACACCTTATTTTATCAAAACACAATAGTATACGTTTTATACTAATGTAAAATATCTCTTGAAAGCTGATTTGGTTTTACAAATTATAATTATTTATTAATAAGAAAAAAGATTATCTTCTGTAACCGCATTATATTTTTGTGTCACCTCACCATTATAAGCTCTGACACTCCATAATTCCAGTAGAATTCGAGTGTTATATTAACTAAGTAATTTACCACTTCAAGAAATACTGCTCACAGAATTAGTGTTTAAAAACAACAAAAGAACCATTTTTCTTCGGCGTTCAACCTTAATTCTTCCATTTAAACCTTTGTATCAGCTGTAAGTTTTACTAAATGTTTTATGTTCCAGATCTATGACAACTTCATTTCCATTGAAAGATTTTCTTCTGAAAATTTGCCAGTTGAATATAAATATAAGGTATGATAATATCAAAACAATGTAATACAATTTCAGTGAATTATTAACACTAAACTTTCTATATACCTTCAGATGATTTGCTTCATGAAGAGATTTAAAGGATATTCAATCGGAATATCTGTGGCAGGCTTTTTCTATGTTAGAAAGGATTTCGTAAATAGAGTAAGTTATTTTATCACAAAAGTACTTCAGTAGAAATAAGTAAACATTTTTTTATTTTTGTGTCTTTATAGATGGTCAGTGCATTATATTCTATTTTCTCTTCGGCTATACAAGTTACCGGCGTGATGCATAAACAGAAACACTGTATTGCTTCGTTAGGTGATAATAATGTTACAACTAACAAATTGAGTTCTATATTCTTCAATGATACAATGTATTGATGACATTATTGTCATTCAGTAATTACAGACATTTGTTGCAAAACACAAATTACTGCAAAACTAGTACGTTTGATGTAACGCCTGTAGTTATTGACAATAAGTTTAACGAATGAATTCCAATTTGTTGGAGAAGTGTTTTGTCTGACAGAAATTTAAATACATTAATAGAATGAAAGCAATTTAACCGCATTCAACACATAATTTAGCATCGAGTTGCGTAACTTTCTCGGTTGTTATAAGATTTTATGAAAAATATATCTTCTATATTATTAATTAATTATAATCAACAAATTGCGTATCGTACCATCTGTTACGAGATTTTATTGCAAAACCTTTTTAAGTTCTATTTATTATAAATTGGCAATAGGTTAATTATGAGGGTGGAGATGAGTGTTATAAAAGTGGTAAATGCTAATAATGAGTAAAAGTCTCACCCCGTATTCAGATATGACACTTGTTATTTTTCGATCTCTTTACCCCTTTATCCTGTAAACAAAAAAATTAATAGTATTACGTTCCTTATGCACAATTCACAATGACGAATTTTGCATCTACATCGTTAAGTCATTTTGCGATATGAAAAGAAATAGATGCCATTGCTCACACAAACACATATACATATTCACGAAAATTTTTTCCGTTTTGTTGACTTTGATTACAAAGGTCTCAAAACAAGGAAATTTGCAAAGCACTCGGAGGTACAAATGTGACACGATTGCAATGTGAAATTTTGAACCTGATCTTGTTTCCTACAATCTTTACTCTTTTCGACGTCAATGGATGTGTCTGCAACGAGGTACGATGCTTTACTAATAGATATCTTATGGGAAAGTAGTCCCTATTTCGATGTTTCATTCGTAAAAAATAGACGGAGATCTCCATGTGGTGAGACTGTTGCAACGCGCAAACCTACGACCAGTGTTTAATGGTTTTATTCATTCGGCTAATAGGAGATAAAAAAATTCGGAATTTTAGATAACGGTTCCTCTGTGACCACGACAGGTAGATTTTCATGACTCGATAGAATAAGAATTTTTTTCGCTCTTCGCAAAATATATAATCACTGATATTAGCTGAATAGATTTACAATAAAAGATTAATTAATAAAGTACAACTGTCGTTCATATTTTTTTAACAGAAATGAAAAATACTATTTTAAATACATTATCATTAAGTTATGAAAACAACCGATAAAAATTTCTTAGTGCATAAACATTATGAGGAATATTCGGCAGGAAGAGAGATCACACTTGGTCAATAAAATCACATGTGATAGTGTATTATGACAGGATCAGTTAGTACATTTAATGTCAAAACCTTCCAATTCGTACTCGATGGCCAGTTACCTTAGGGATAAGGTTCCAGCCTATCGCTCTGGGTTTCCAATATCAGATCCAGTTTGTAAAACTTGAAGAAGTTTTCTTTCCAAGATTAACGTAATATACAAAATTGTAGAATTTTGACTGAAATCTACAAGCGAATCAGTAATATACGTCTGTTGGATCACCACAGTGTAAGTTGCATTCTATTGGAGCATACAAACGCGAAGTTCAATCAGACACTATCAAGAGTGCCACCAGTAAGTGAACTCTAAACATCGTGTTATTATTGTCGCCGGAATTTACAATAAGTGCACAATAGACGGAATACCGATGTTGTATGGAAAACGCAACACGTTTCTGACTATACTGAATGCAATGGCATACGCGTATACATTGCTGAAATCTGCCTCAGAATCTATTCCACTTCTCAAATAGAGTAGAAACAATTTTTAATATTTGTGTAAAATGCTTTGTAGTAGTCAAACATTTCGGTAAGATCATAACCATAGAGGCTTATTTTCCGTGTTGTCAATGGCATTCTAATCTCAAAGGCAATTTAGTACCATGAAATTGTTCATAGCCCATGCTTATTATATGTTTATTTTTGTTGTTTGCAGTGACACAATTTTTATAGTGGGGAGTGTTGGACAAAAATTTTAGCGCGGAAATCACTTTATGCATATCGTGAAATTTGTTTTTAAACTGTTATACGTTTCTCTATACTGAGTTAAGTAGCGATACTTTAAGTATGATCATTGTTTAGTCATCTAAAAGTCTGGAAACGTCCTGTTTATTTTAAACGTATCTGAAAAGTATAGACACAAAATTCAAAATATATTTTAAAAGAATTGATAAGAAATTATTTACTGTAAATTATTAAAACTGTAATTCAGAAGCAGAAAAATAAAATAAACTCTAATGAAATTCTTAAAGCATTGAATTAATATGTGTGAGTTTTACACAAGAAAAAAGTTAGTCATTTTATTTGCACATTTTACTTTAATTCTATAAACGAAAAAGTAAATTACAAGACTAGTTTATTCTTTAACACAAATTACCTATTAAACAAAATTTCCTGTTTCGGAAAGAAAATCTACATTAAAAATTTTTACAGAAAAGCTCAAAAATTAAAGAGACTGTAGATAACGTATATCCACATAAAATAAGAAATATTGTACTAAGAATTGTTCCGTAGGTTATAGGAGGATTCTGCTATTTCATTTGATTTTTTCTATGAAAATCGATGATGCCAGGTTAAAACAGTCTGGAAGCAGTGACAATATTTTTATATCATCTACTTATAAACTTAACCGACCCAGTCTATAGCCGAATACAGTGTAGACTAATCCTAAAACGAATTAGTTATAAAAGAAATTACTATTAAGTTTAAGATATGTAGATTTTTAAAGCTATGGTGTGAAACGTTTAAAATATACAATAATCTTGTCGGTCCTTTGAGATATACTAGTGATGCGACAAAAGAGGCAATTGGCATTAACCGGTATCGGCACCCTCGAGATTTGGCACGCACGCACGCACCGCACACGTACGAAAATCGTCTCTGATTCCATCCATCAGCCGCTGGTAGGGAGCAATATTAACTAAGTAGATTGATTTAATATTTAAAAAGTAAAGAATATTTTATGTTATTTTTACGTACGTTTTTTCACAAAACTATATTTAATTATAATTTTTTTTAAAAGTATATTCATACAATTGAATATTTTGTACCAGGTATGTATAATTGTATATCCATCACACATTTTATTTAACAAGTTTTAATAATTTTATTTTTAACTTTAGCCTTTATATTGTGGCTAGCGATTTATAATGTAATTGCGATATTAAAAATTTATTTAAAAAAGTTTTGGCTCGAGACCATATAATAGAAAAGAAAACATTATTAAAAGAGAAACACCAATGCCTAAATTAAATATAAATACGTCAGCTTGCCTACTACTATATTTTCAAATGAAATTAGTGTGTGGAATAAAAATGGCTTTGACGATTTAAATAATTTGACTAAAGCTGGCAAAAGACACGAAAATAGTAAATGTCATATCGATTCTTTCGTAAAACTGAAACAATTCGGAAATTAAAGCAGAATAGGATTTAACATTAGTAAACAAGATAAAATAAATATTAAAAACTTGCTGTTACCCGCGACTTCGTCCGCGGAGGTTTTGCAAGCAAACCCCATTTACACTCAATATTTCAATAACCATAGTAATTGTTATATAACACCTACCGCTGAAGAGAATTGCCGAGAATCGAACGAACTATTTTCAATTTTATCAATTTTCTGGAACGTTTACAATCAATCGTTCTATNATATGATTATTATATTATAAAACAAAAAGTTTCATTTTGAAATATATTAATTTTCAGATAAAAAGAAGTTCATAAAATACCAGCATATTATTGTGTTCATAGTGTTAAGTGTGTGATTATTAATATTGTTCAAAAAACTTTACTCACCAAGCCATGTCTTAAAATAATTACAGAGTTTTCAATCATAATAAAACAAAATCAAACATCAGATACAATCCTTTTGATACCGAAAAATTTTGATTCATAATTTAATATTTTTTTACAAGAATCATATTTTGAGCATTTAAATGACTTAAATGATATATCATGTCAGGGAGATAATTTTTCTATAATATCTGTATTCCTGTGATTTGTTGGATGGAGGCATGTATCAATAGAGCCACTTAACTCCCTGTCAAATAAATAGTAAGAGATAATCAAGGAAACAAAGCTAGTCAATGTGTGATGCTAACATCACATATTGACTAGCTTTGTTACTATCTCTTAAATGTGCTAAATTTTGTGGAATCATTAGGTCTATTGTCTAACAACCTATATAAATATCAAAAAGTATTATTTCAATACCTAATAAAAACTCCTAAGTACAAGCTTTATTTTTTATTTTTTTTCACATAATCCAGTATTAATTTTGAATTTGTAAAATAAGTTTCTGATTAAAAAGATATATAGTTTTTTTATATACCAAATGTGTGTCTCTTTTTTTACACACATAATCCAGTATTAATTTTGAATTTGTAAAATAAGTTTCTGATTAAAAAGTAATATAGTTTTTTTATATACCTTGTATATATAAAAGACTGTTTTTGTAAGTAATCTAGCATCTAGCTGCAAGGACCCGCTTCGTTGGGCAAAAAGTAACGACAGTGAAGATTAAGATAATTACATTATAGCTAATCTTACCCGTTTTCACAAAATGCAAGAATTAGGTCCCCTGTTTCTAGACTAATTAGAAAATTTTTACGTTTAGTCAAACGAACAAATTTCAACGTTTCTGGAACGTTTTCAATCGTTCTATAATCGAACCAATATTCGAATTTTATGTTCGAATTTAATTCGAACAAATTCGAAAAAATCGAACAAAACATTCGAAATAGAAAGCCACTTTCAACCACTTAAAAACAAACAAAAAAATTTATTTATCAAAATCTGTATTACTCATAAAAGACAGCAAGAAAATTTTTTCAAGAATGTAGTATTTTTGGTAGGTTTTTAACTAAAATACAAATAGAAGAAGCACCTATACTGTTAATTTCAACCTGGTTTTCACGGTCAGATCAGCCAGACAAATAAGTAGCGTCCGATCGAAATATACAAAAACATTAACTAGAGGGAAAGCTGAAATAAATACATTTAATTTTTAACTCCATGTTACATTTAAGTATTAACAAAAGGTCTGACTATTAACTTCACATTTCCTCTCAAGTATGGCAGAAAACAATCTAGTAAAACAATAAAGTTGCTAATTTGAATTGTATTTCATTTGCTTATCTACACATTCCACAAATCTAATACATGAAAATGTTAACACTAACAGAAATTGATGCTAGAGGAAATTTATTGACGTGTGTTCTATGCAAAATTTACTTTGAGTATTCGGTGTTCTCTTTGTGATATTTACCTACAATATGAGTGATTATCGCTTTTACAGGGTAAGTTATTTTACATATTACAAAACATTCAAAGTTAATTTATTCTGATGTTGAATATAATACATATTATTCATTAACTCTTTTGTCGAGTTATATAGAATACTTAACATTCATAAATGAATAAAAAATTCTGAAATTATTCTTTCTTTCACACACAAAAGAAATAATAGGTTATTTTTAGAATATCAATGCAAACAAGCATAATGAGTAACATATTTAAAAAATTCTTATTTATGACAAAAAGATAAATTGATTGGATAAGACAAAACAACATGTGGCTCGTATTCGAAGAAAGAATGCTTTTTTATAGGACTTTTTATAGTGTTCAAGGGAAGAAAACCAAGTAAACTGCACATGTCCAGGCTATTGTTTGGTGCAAATCCACAATCAACTATTATTATTAAGTAAGTTTATTCAATCGGTCTCTGGTGAGCGATATGAGAAGGAAACTAAATAATTACACATTTTCGATTTCATTACATGTTCAATCTTGATTACATCTAAGATGAAAACAGATAAAAGTTCTGAGATGAAAACAGTTACAGCTACATTTTCAAAGCTCCTTCAAGTGTTTAACAGCTAAATTCAGAAGGAAATAATCATTTTAGCTAAATTGGCCACGTGTTTCGTTGATACATCCCACCAATCAGTAATACATTTATAGTTCAATACATTCTTTACTTAGTTTTTAAAATTCTAAAATCGATCGTTAGGAGGACAGTTTATTTTGTTACTTATGTATTACATAACTTTTATTGTATGTCACGAACCATTAAATTTGTAAGACCATGCTTCTAATTCTATAAATACTTTCTGTAGTTGTATTACTACTTACTATGGAATAACAGTTATTGTTCACAATCCTACGCACATCATCAGAGTATATTGACGGAACTGCTGTTTTTGCGCTTTGGAAGATTAAGAGCATTTCATGATATCCAGATTGGGTAAGAGTAAAACAAAAATATGCATGATTAAAAAGCATTCTTTCTCACAACCCCAAATAACACATACCCGGGTTGAAGAATGAAACGAAAAACCTCTAAACTGACTGCAAAAAATCTTACTGGTTTTGAACTGTCCGAATTTTATTCTGGATCCTCCGGAATCGGATTGCTGCTCATCTAAGTTAACCAACGATGAAGAAACGATTATAAAAAAAAATTAACGGTAATTTGACCCATAATTGAATGATACACACAAGAAAAAATCTCCGAAATATCTAGATGTCTAGCCGCTTAGTAGGACAATGTTAATCTGTTAAAACTAGTAACAAAAACTTTAAATTTTATAATTTTATTTAATAAAGAAATGATAACATAGAAGTGCTAAATTTCAAATAAATTTCAAATAAATCGAGAAAAATCAGCAAGATGGTTTTGTACATTTATGTGCTCTTTCTTTGAAAACATCAGCGTTGACATCTGTCCAACATAAAATTACTGGAATTTTAAAGTTTATCGAAATATCATATAAAATTAATAACATAAATTGTTTCTGTAATACTTGACAATCGGGAATATGCAAACATTACTTGGCAGTATTATTTTAGGTTAACAGGTAAACATGTTTTTTTTTCTACAACAAGATACGTATTTTATTGTAATATAAGAAGCTAATTAGTACTGAGTTTAGTATTACTGCGAATTAGTATTAATTAATTAATTAGATTTTTTAAGGTTGGCCAATGTTCGTATTAATTTTTTAGATTTAATATATCTTAAAATACCAATTTTTTACATTTTAGTGATTATACTGAATTATTTTCGCTTATGTTTTTTATTGTTTTATTTTTTGTAATAATAAGTAAATAACTGAAATTATAATGAATGAATTTACTTATTCAATTATAGAGAGTAATATATTTTAAAAAATTTGGATAGTTGCTTAATTAATGAATTATCATTATTTTTAGAAATAACATTAGAAAAGTGCTTAAACATTTTAACAGAATCAACACCAAATTCCTCACTAACAAAACATATGTAAGTTTTAACTGTTTTAATTTATAATTATATGAAATGATTGGCGTATAATATATTAACGTTTCCGTTGTTATTATTATTATTATTGTCGAAAGGGACAGAAAAACCTTGCATCATTACCAAAAATAAGTAGAAAAATCAACGGAGTTAAGGAAAATAATGATGTCAATGCTGTTGTCTCTGACATTCAAAACTTTATTACAATTGTGGTTTTTAATTGTAATAAATTGTCTTTGTACTTTTTGCCTATATTTTTAAATCTTTTACTTCAAATCTGGAATCTCTCGTGGGATACCCTTTGGCAGACACTTCTCTAATTGTACACAATGAATGAGAAAATTTTAAAAAATTGTTGTATTCTTTACCATATCATTAAATATAAAGAATTTATTCTTCAATTGTATGCTATTTACATTTAGAAAATATACAATAGAACAAAGGATATCAATCCTTTGTTGTATTGTATATTACCAAAATACGTGGTGATATTCACGTATTTTGGAAACTTATTGTTTAGATACTACAATAGCCATTTGCGTGTTTGCACAGAACTTTGAATTAGAAAAAAACTTTAAAAGAAGGTCGATAAATTAGGAACTTTTGAAATGTTATTTACTAAAGATATCGTGGTTAAATTTTTCTTTTATTATCTACTGATTTTTGAATGCATATATCTTTCATTTGAATTTTCAAATGCAATTTAATATTTTAAAAGTGCATAGTTTATCGATTTCCTTTAATGAATTGTCTTATTCAAACTTCTTGCACATTATGTGAAACCTTTGTAACATCTTAACAATAGGTTATCAAAAGACTTAATGATAATTCTTTGTAATTATGTATATTAATTATATACAATATAGTGAGAGTAAATCTCTTCCAATAAGAGATAATACAAAGAAAATAAAAGCTTTTTTTTAACTCTTTGTGGAATTGCGTACAATTACAGCTTGTTATCTTAGTATTGTTCATTTTGTAAGATTTTAATGCCACTTATGTAAGCAGAATGTAATGTCTACTCAACTGCATNTAATTTATAATTATATGAAATGATTAGTGTATAATATATTAACTTTTCCGTTATTGTTATTATTATTGTACAAAGGGACAGAAAAATTTTGCATCATTACCAGAAATGAGTAGAAAAATCAACAGAGTTGAGCAAAATAATGATGTCAATGCTATTGTCTCTGACATTCAAAACTTTATTACAATTGTGGTTTTTAATTGTAATAAATTGTCTTTGTACTTTTCACCTATATTTTTAAATCTTTCACGGCAAATCTGGAATCTCTCATGGCATACCCTTTGGCAGACACGTCTCTAATTGTACACAATGAATGACAAAATTTTAAAAAAATGTTGTATTCTTTACCATATCATTAAATATAAAAGATTTATTCTTCAATTGTTTTCTCTTTATATTTAGAAAATATACAATAGAACAAAAGATATCAATCCTTTGTTGTATTGTATATTATCAAAATACGTGGTGAAATTCACGTATCTTGGTGACTTATTGTTTAGATCTTACAATAGCCTTTTGCGTGTTTGCACAGAAGTTTGAATTAGAGAAAACTTTAAAAGAGGTCGATAAATTAGGAACTTTTAAAATGTTATTTACTAAAGATATCGTGGTTAAATTTTTCTTTTATCATCTACTGATTTTTGAATGCATATATCTTTCATTCAAATTTTTAAATGTAATTTAATATTTCAAAATTGCATAGTTTATCGATCTCCTTTAATGTATTGTGTTATTCAAACTTCTTGCACATTATGTGAAACCCTTTGTAATATCTTAAAAATAGGTTATCAAAAGACTTAATGGTAATTCTTTGTAGTGATGTATATTAATTATATACAATATAGTGAGAGTAAATCTCTTCCAATAAGAGATTATACAAAGAAAATAAAAGCTTTTTTTTAACTTTTTGTGGAATTGCGTACAATTACAGCTTGTTATCCTAGTATTGTTCATTTTGTAGAATTTTAATGCCACTTATGTAAGCAGAATGTAATGTTTACTAAACTTCATCACTTCTTACAGTGTGAGTCATTGTAAATATAGAGAGATTATTAAGTTCTTCATATTATTTTCATTAACTTTTAATGATGTGGGTGTATTTAGTCAATTAAAAGATAAAATTTAATTGAAATGTAGCGTGTTTAAAAAATATTTTATTAAAGAATTATTAGACTTAATATTTTTTCTACTAGTTTTAATAATTATATTACTATAATTGAATGTCGTAAAATTAATTATGGAAAATATCAATTTTTAATTGCTATTTCGAAAACATGCATGATATATAATTAACCTTATATATCATTTTGACTTTTTAATTTATACTAGTATAAGAATAAGTATTAATTTTATAAAAATAATTATATATAAGGTAAGAATAAAAAACTGTTAGTTATAGCTCAGCAGTGTCCAAGGAAAAAGAATAACTCTGTTGATTAGTTCACCAAGTAGTTGGCCATGTAGAGTATTATGAGTTTTCTTTTTATGTCTGACATCTAAATAAGGGACAGTTTTGTATAAAAATTTCTTTAGGAAGCCCTCTAAAATTGCTTTAGTAAAACCCTAAAAGTTTGTTTGATATTTGTTTATTTGGAACTTTTCTATTAATGACGATATTATAGAGATGCATTTTACGTTGTATTTACTAGACATTATATTTATAAACACATAACGTTAGATGGCGTTTGCACATCTATATTCGTTATGTTATAAGAATATAACAAACATGGAAGCCATTAAATTTCTGGCTTTGCTTTCTCCTGGAGATATAATGAAGCACTCGCTTTTTTAATTAAACAGGAATTCGTTTCAATTTAAATTTTACATAAATGTATATATAAGTGGTAAACTTGCCTCAAATTATTTCACAAAATGAATATTTTGGCACAGCTCCTCTTCGCTGGTTGCCCTGTTTTCATATACAACATTGAATACTTCTTTTAAAAGTTTTAATCGTCTAATTCGGTAAGTCTGCCTCGAGTTTTTTTTAAGCTATTCATAATTAACAGATGATAACAAAAAGCAAAATTGTAAACACATATACCGAAGCAAAAACAATATGACCGTCAAACACCAAGCGTATTCTGTTGTGTGCATGTATAACGATGACAACACATTGACATTAGTAAGAGATCAAATAGGATTGGTTCAGCAATTTTCTAAAAGAAACTTTTAACATAACACTTTTCTTGAGCATATACTTATACGTTATGCATAAAGTTATAACGGACAGATTTATAACAGAAAATGCGTCGTGCGCAAATTCTATATTATGTTAGAGTAGCTGTTACCCGCGACTTCGCCCGCGAAGGTTTTGCAAGCAAACCCCATTTATATTCAGTACTTCAACAACCATAGTAATTGTTATATAACATCTACCACCGAGAATGATAAAAATTGCTGAGAATCAAACGAACTGTTTTCAATTTGATTAATTTTTTAGAACGTTTACAATCGTTCTATAATCGAACCAATATGCAATAACAAATTTGAATTTAAAAATGGTTCAAACATTTTTAAAATCGAAATATATAAAAATATTTATAACAATGTCTGAAATGTTATTAATTTAATACACTTAAGTACTTAATGAAGACTAAACGTAACAAAAAATCGCATCTAAAATAGTACAGTATAAGCTGTTTTTCTGGTTAAGCGTTAATCCTCTCTGTCTCCCCCCGCGGGGGAATTTCGAGAAATCCGATCTTAGTGTGCATTCCCATGGTATACCCTACTAAAACGCAAATAAAAACAAAACATCGCATCTAAAATAGTACAGTAGAAGCCGTTTTTCCGGTTAAGACTTAATTCTCTCTCTTTCCCCCTGCGGAGGAATTTCGAAAAATCTCTTCTTAGTCTGCGTTTTCATAACGTACCTTCTTAGTGAGCGTTTTCATGATGTACCAAATTTCATCTCTTTAGGTTCAGCGGTTTGCTCTGGGCAATGATGAATCAGTGAGTGAATGAGTCAGTCAGGACAAGCAATTTTATATATACAGTCGATCCCCCTATAAGAGGGTAGATACGTTCCGCTCTTTATGAATCAATTTTGTAGGAATGACAACCAATCACAGCTTGACACGTGTGAAGTTTACGGACTATGGCTGCTTGAAAAGTTTTTTCCATAAAATTAATCGATTCTAGACTAATCCGACTCAACATTTCCAAAATACGTATATTTTTTGAAAGTAATCCGTATAAACTATGCTATAAACAAAAAATTGTAGGATTACTTACCGAGTGTGCACCATTCGACATCGCCGTTCCTCAAGCTTGTTTCTGTCGCGGGACAGCGCAGCAAACCGCGGCCGCGATTTCTGATGTTATTTTTCTGCGAAAACTTCGTTGAACTTTGGAGACATCATTAATATAGATAATTTTAATCGCCGTTAAATAAGAAATGTTTCTTTCACAAGAAATGTATAAAATTACAGTACTGTATTAGACTTACGGTCCCTATTTTATTATATTTTATATTGTGTACTAATGTTAAATTCTATTCTTTTTTGATTTCCAAATTGCTTTAATTTTACAAAAGATTCGATGCGAGATTTATGATTTTTGTGATTAGATTAAATTAAAATTATATGAGATATACTCTACCAAGTTAATTCCTCAAACTGAATACAATTCGCGCGTACGGACACTAATGACTATGATTTTTTTATTTCATTTTTAAATTCATATAATTTCAGAGTCGTTTATATCTAGATATGAAGGATTTTGAAATTATATTTTTATTATATTTAGTTTCATAAAAGATAGTCTATTATACGTAATTATAAAAGATATATAGATATATTTAAATGTTTTCGATAACCTATTTTTAGGTATTACGAAGGTATTTGCATGTTTGCATGGAAGGTCAAATAACAGAAAACATTATAGATTTATAAATTAAAAACTTTTGAAATCTTCAATTGTATAGATTTTTTTGGCCGGTATGTTTTACGTAATAAATTAGTTTTCAATCTGATATTTACCACAAAGTCAGTTCTTTCTTCAATCTAATGTAAAAATCATTTTATTAAAAATTGAAAAAAATTGAATACTTAAAAATCATTTTGAAGTTTTCAAACTGTTGCATAAAAAAAGACACTAAAGAAATATCAATAATTGCGTGCAAATTTTTTCTTTGTTTCTCAGCAACCAAATCGATGAAACCACTGAAAAGTGGAAGTTAGTGTATTGTATTAAACTTGACGTCCAGTCCCGAGTTAACTCGGGTAAGTTGCATAGCGTTACGAAAAACTCGGACGTTTGGGCCCCAATTTTTTTGAACTTTTGTAATGTTATTTGTCTCCAAATTTTTTCAAAAGTTTTTACCCGCGCAAAAAAGTTTTATCGCGATTTTAATTAGCCTTTGATAAGGCTCGATTAAGGCTTAATTGTTTTTTAATGGGATTTTTTAATAAAAATTAATTAATCGTTCTAAAGTTGTAGTGCATGGATTTGACTTCGCTAAAGTTTTTAAAGCTACTTTCTCATATCAAAAACGATTTCCGATAATTTTTTAATTTTTTTAATTAATAGATTTTATTATATATAAGTTTAATTAACTCGTCGGGGTCGGAAATCGTAATAAAAAATTTAATTTTTTAAAAATATTTAAAAATATACGGCCAACTAGTATCCACCCTAATATAAACCCATCGCCTCCCGAGACTTCTATGAGAATGTCCCGGGAAATCCGACTCCAGCTGTTCTCAAGGTCATCCAGCTGTGTAAACTCATCAGTGTCAAATTTTACAGAAAGGCAAGACGAAGGAAAATAAAATTTGAAGCTTTTTTTCAAAATTAACGCATTTCTTTTGTTTCAGTTTTAATTAAGTATTTTTTATGTTTAATTAAAAATTCCTTTAAAAACACTCGTGCGGCAAGTGGTTAATATGTAGTTTATAGTGCAACGTGTTAAAGGGATGTTACATCACAAATTTTTGATATTCAATTGCAGTATTATTATTGTTAAAACTGGTAATAAAAATATTAAATTTGATAATTATTTAAAATATATATTTAAAATCTCTATATTTCAAAAAATACTTCGTTTGATTCACTAAATTTTGTCATATAATATTACTAAAGAATACACATAGAAGTTAATAATCTCTTTGTACTCATAACGATTCATACTGGAAGACGTGAAAGCAGACTAAAAGGCACGTTAACACAAGGAAGTATAATTAAATTGAAATTATATAAAGTATTTCCTACCAGAATAACACTTGTAATTGCACACAATTCCAAGTAGAAATAAACTGGTGGCACTTCTGTCGTTATATAATTTTCAAACTTGAAGTATTTATTCTGAAATTATATTTTTATTACAGTCAGATATATGCAAAAGATAGTTTAGTATACATTATTACAAAAGATTGATATTCAGGTGTGTTGTTAATGTATTGTTGAGATATTACAAAGGTTCTTGCGTGTTCGCATAGAAATGCAATAAAAGATAACAAAAAATAATCTATAAGTTAAAAATTTTTAATTAAGTTGTGCAAAAATTTTTGGAAAATAAATATTATATAAAATCAATAGACATATTATATAAATCTTTATTATTATATATCCTTTTCATAATAAATTACAGTTTTATTTTTAATATTTGACAGAAAATAAATAATTTTTGTGTGTAATCTAACAATAATTTTATACTGAGCTATGTTATAGGTAATTTAATGCTTATAAATCATTTTCTAGTTTTAAAATTATCATATAAAATTTAACACTTAAGAAGTAATTGCTTAAAAGTTTTTACTGGCTTCAGCAATAGCTAAGTCTATGAAAACTGTAAAAACTGCTACTTGCGTTATTGTACATAGTTTATACTGTACTGTGTTGAAGGGATGTTGTTTCCTAAGTACTAGCTTGTGCTTTCTTCCTTTCTTCTTGGTAAAGGATAAACTAAACATTGAAGTCTTCCTGCATGTGAATAATAATTACAGTCAAATTTTATAAAATATGCAACGTTAGAAAAATATGTTTAAATGGAAACAAAAAACACGAAATAGGAAAATAATAACTATTATTTTCTTCATTTATTAACGTAATTAACAAAGTATTTATTCTTCCAATTATTTTCAGTAATTATATATTATTACAGTCATTTAAATTGACGTGTTTTAATAAACATATCGTTATAATTGTAATAAGAAATTTTCGTGTTGCGCAGGAGTTTTAATAATAAAAACATTGAACAAAATCGATAAATCAAGTAGTTGAAAACTTCAAATAAATCGTAAACAATTTTTATGGCGGTGCCCTGTAATCGACAGCTACACCTGAAGAATGATTTGTCTACGATATTTTGTGCTTCGTAAATTACATTCTGCAATTTGATATTTGGCACAATAATCAAACATTCAGTTAATGAAAGAATAATTTTGCAGTAACCTGTGAGGAAATTTTGTACT
>NW_019386619.1:0-5519 GCF_000671375.1 Centruroides sculpturatus | reverse complement strand
TTTTTTTTGTTGTTGTTGTATGCAGTTTCCAGCAAACTTTAATTAATTTTTTTCTATTTGTGAAAATTTCTACGTTATTTAAAGGTAATTTTTATTATAGGCCTATAGACCTAACACAGCATTATTAATATGATTTTGGAGGTTACAAAACTTTAAAATTACTTTAAAAAATGGAAAATAATTATATCATTTGATTTCAAGATATTTTGTATACCTTAAAAATAATTAATTCTATCCCGGGACAAGCAAAATACCGGGAAATGAGAAACCCTACTGCTCACTTATCAAGATGGCTAAATTACGATGTCTGGCCCCGAAGGTTGGGTCTTTCATATGTCGGTCGAGTGGAAGGAGAGTATTTGGGGTCGACGAATAGGTGAATGCCGTATACGAGAAAGAAGTCTACCATTTTAACAAGTAAAACAAGAATTTATTAAAATAGACAAAAATTCACAAAACTACAACACTAATCACGACGCTAAACCGTCTAACAGCTCGAGAGAAAGTTTACACGCTTTTCCATACCTCTGGGATTTCCTTGACGATAAGTCCAAGTAGGCACATAAATATCCAGTAAGAGGTGTCTCTAGGATAATCTAAATTAGCACAAATATAAATGTTCACAACTCTGGCGACGAACGAAGATTTTTGTTAGACGATCGGAATTTTTGCGAGTTCGGAAACGGAACTGGATGTCGTCGGTCAGGCTTTTCTCCAGAGTCTTCCCCGACAGGGGGTAGGAAACGTCTTTTATAGCTTTTTGCTGGGAAAATCGGTCACGTGATCAGATGTTATATGAGATAAAGGTTATAGGTGTTCGAGGGACCTAAACAAGTGACGAAATTTAGATGCTAACTATAAACTTTTGTGCAAGTCGAACTGCAAGCTATGTGAGAACAATAGAATGTTGACAGTTATGAGAGAAGGGTTTATACATTCCCAGCTAAGATTGTTTATTCTTCCAATCCCTTATATAAACAGAAGTAAAATAATTAAATTTTCTACTTAATAAANTAATTAAATATCAAATATATTTATATAAAAAAAATCTGTTGTCTAAATATTTTAATCTTCAGATTAAAAATACATGTTCTGTAATGGAAATTTCTAGACTCAGGGATTTTTAAACGTCAAGAAGTTAAAAAAATCAGAGTTTCTTCTATATGTATAAATGTTAGTGCGTGTGTGTAGATGGTAGGGGACACGATGATTTTTACCCACTTTGAAACGTAGAAACCCCTGTGCATTTTGAAGAATATTTATATTTTTCAGGGAGCTATGTTTTCTAAAGTGCTCGATGCCACTAAATTTTGGTCGTTAAAAGTTGATTGAATAAAAATGTACGGTGTTGTCGGTCATTTCTTGAGTTCAGTCTGATTTAATGACAATTTTTCTCATTATTTTGAACTGCCGGGGTGATCGGGGACACTCGCAGTTTCCTTTCGGCAACAGGTCGTAAAACCTGCTCGCTTATCAAGATGGCTAAATTACGATGTCTGGCCCGAGGGTTGGGACTGTCAAATGTCGGTCGAGTGGAAGGAGAGTATTTAGGGTCGACGAATAGGTGAATGTCGTATACGAGAAAGGAGTCTACCATTTTAACAAGTAAAACAAGAATTTATTAAAATAGACAATCACATACATATCCAATAAGAGGTGTCTTTAGGGTAATCCAAATGAGCACAAATATAAAAGTTCACGACTCTGGCAACGAACGATGATTGATGTTAGAGAATCGAAATTTCTGCGGGTTCGGAGACAGAACTGGATGTCTTCGGTTCAACTTTTATTCAGTTTTCCTCGACAGGGGGTAGGAAACGTCTTTTATAGCTTTTTGCTGGGAAAATCGGTCACGTGATCGGATGTTATATGAGAGAAAGGTTATAGGTGTTCCAGGGACCTAAACAAGTGACGAAATTTGGATGCTAACTATTAACTTTTGTGCAAGTCGAACTGCAAGCTATGTGAGAACAATATAATGTTGACAGTTATGAGAGGAGGGTTTATACATTCCCAGCTAAAATCGTTTATTCTTCCAATCCCTTATATAAACAGAAGTAAAATAATTAAATTTTCTACTTAATAAATTTTCAAATCTCACATTATTAATATTTATAATTTTTATAAAACTGGTCTCTACTCTCAAAGTTAAGCCATTTCTAAACTTATATTAATTAAAAATAGAAACTTTTAATAATAAAATATCATAAAAGTAAAGGTTCCACAAACTCAGTTTTAAATGTTACGTTCCAACTGAAGAAAGTCGTTGATCGATCTTTTATACTGTAATCTAAATATGTTTGTGTTTTCTTTTAACAAAACTCAAACATATTTAAAATATAGTTGACGCTTTTCATTATTATTCGTTTTTATTTGTCTCATTATTACTTTATCTATATTTTGGAGAATAAATAGAGTTTTGATTTAATAACTTTTTTAAGAAAAAATCATGTCTTACAATCAACACACACAATGTATTATTTAATAGTATAATTAATAACATAAAAGTTATTTTTTAAATAAAATCTATACTGCCAAGAAAATTATGCAACTGGTTGCTGAATTTTATTACACAAATTAGTAAAATTATACTAAAATACTGAACATACGATACAAGGATAATATTTAAAATACATTTAATTTACCCAATCTTAACCTGTTGTAGTGAGCACATGCGCAGTCAAATAGAAATTGTACACTTTTGGTCAATCCACTGAATTTAAAAAATTAAATAATAAAAATCTATCGTTGAAAAACGAATATTTTAACTTTAATACACTTTTATAATATAGTTGCAGCTGAATTTAGTCAAAAGATTATAATTTCGTTATTTAGTAGAGCATCGATTATCTGACTCAATTGGGGACTGGGGTTGGTCGGATAACAGAAAAAACAGATAACCGAAAAATATGAAAAAATACATTATTAATATAGTATATTAGTATAACTCATGTAATTAGTATATTAGTATATCGCTATTAACCTACTACGCGTTGAATTTTCATCGATGTTAAGCCTAACAAAAATTTTTTAAAAAATAATAATCGTCGCTATTGTATCGTTAAAAATTAATAAATTAAACCTCGTTTAAATACTGGCTTGCTTTCATGGTCGAGCTAGTGTTGTCAGCTAAAACACGTAAAAATACTATTAAAGTAGCCAAGACATAGCCAAATATTGTAGCGCCACATCACTAGCGGACATTTAAATTTGCCGACTAGAACGGTCGGTTAACCGATGTGACAGTTAATCGGGGGTCGGATAATCGATGCTCTACTGTAATTTATTGATAATTATTATTGTTAAATATTAGAAAATAATTAGCATAAATTATAAATTGGCGTGTTTCACCTTCACTTCTGTTTAAGTTTATTTTCCTAGACATGTTGGATGTTTGTTTTTTACTTCTACTGGTGTTTATGCTTTTACTATGACCTCGAGCGTTTTGGTTACAGGCGTTATATGATTGCTTATCTTATTTTTTACTACAGAAATTTTTTTACCTTGAAAGATTTATTTTTCTCCATGTTAATTATTATTAACTATCTTTTTTGATTGATTCTCATATTTATGTGAATTTTGAATTTGCCGATATTTTTTAAAATTAAGTTTACGCATTATGTTTTTTTCTACGATGTTTATATATAAAATATCAGAAAATTAAAATATTAATTAAATGTTATCAGAAATGCTAAACTATAAGTACAGTGTGTTTTACAGTACTATTAATTACTGTCAATTATCTTGTAAACATATTTATTATTTTAATTTTTATAAATTATTTAATTTGATGCAACACAACACAATCAGAATAAATTAATTACCGTTGCGCGTTATTTGACATAGGGGCAGAACTCGATTCAATTACTTCTTCATTTCAAATGTTAATTACAGAGTGTTATTTTAATGTAATTTTACAAATAATGTATGTTTATTATAATTAATGAATCTATATAAGAATATTCTATGCTTTTAAATAAAACAAAGCGATTATAAAAATAAAATCAATGGGTTGCATCTAGATCATTTGTAAAGAAAGTTTTATGATTTTAATTTTTAAAACTTGAGATTTTTATATATATACAGTAGAGCGTCGTTTATCCGAAACGTCAATTATCCGAAAGCATTCCAGTTGGCAAATTTAAATTTTCGATAGTGCTGTGGCGCTGCAATCTTTGGCTATATCTTGGGCTACTCCAATATTTTTTTGTTGGTGTGTGTTTTTTAGCTGGCAGCACTGGCACTTTTGTGTGGTGTTTCTCTGAAGACTGTGTGTCCTGCTGAATCGAACGTTTTTGATACTAGATCACCTTCTAAAGTATCTATTTTTTGGTTTTTATATTTTTCAATATATTTATTTTGGTTGTAAGAAATAAAGAAATAATTTTTAACGATACAATAGCCACGATTATTATTTTAAAAATTATACGTTAGGCTTAACATCGACGAAAATTCAACGCAAAGCGACACGCAATGGAAAAAAATTTCAACACGGGATAGGTTAATATATTTTTTCGTACATAATCAGTTATCCAAACAACCTCAGTCCCTAATTGATTCAGATAAACGATGCTCTACTGTATTCAGATTAGGCGAATTTAAAATGTAATTATTTATTACAAGTAGTATAGGATTGACAGGCTCTGGATTAATTTTGTAAAAGTTTAACAATTTATAACTTTTATTCCAGAGTCTGTATCCTTTTGAGGGAAAGATGTCGAGAAGGGGCAAAATACAACAGATTTTGGCATAATTCCAAAATCGCTCAAACGATTCTGAGATAATTTGTATCCCAGAATCTCTAATGCCCCTCAAAACCAAACCTTTTTTGATGCACCTTCGGATATACTTTTCTGCATGATTTGAGCAAGAGTTTCTGGGATAAGTCACCTTGGTTATTTATTTTTTAAAACTAATATTTATTTAAAGTTTATGTATTTTAATATTTATATAAGAGAATTAAAGAAATATAACTTTTATATTTCGATATATTTTTTGTGCAAAATTATTATTTAGATGTTAAAAAAATAACGAATAGCGCATATAATCGCGAATCAAAACGTGCTACTCGCTATTTTTAGTTCAACTATTCTTTTTCACTATATATATAGACCCACACACAGGCTGAGTGTTTAATTAAATGATATTTGACTTGTTAGTTTATTTGTCTTTTAAATCTATTTTTGTGTCAGTGTTTAAATAAATGACAAGAACGATTTTCTCTTTCTTTTTTACTTAAATAAAAAATGATAATATTAAAAACAAGGATTTTAATCTGCTATAAAATTTATTTCTGATTTTAAAACTATAGTTACCTGAATATTGTACTTCCACAATTCTAGATTTCATCTTTAATACGGACTAATGAAGATACAATAATAATAGAAGGCAGATAGAACATATGTAGAAATGAAAGCATTTATACTCTAGTTTTTTTTTCTTTTAAATTACTATGTTTTTTCTCTTCAAGTTTTTCTTTCTTTGTCTCATTAGACATTAATTAATTTAAAACACCTTGA
>NW_019386618.1:31072-70147 GCF_000671375.1 Centruroides sculpturatus | reverse complement strand
TTATAGTCGAACAACCGTATTACTATTTTATATATTACTATTATATATTGTACGTATATTGCTATTTTAGAAACAACTGCAATTAGAATTGCTAATTACTACAAATTTCAGAATATGCATTTGGACAATGTCAGTCTAAAACTAATGAAACCATAGATAAAGAATTACTCCAGTTTCTCAGAATTTCGAATATTCATTTCAATATACTATTACTGAAGTTGCCTGAAGATTTCGAAATAGGTGTTGATGTACAAGATGACGATGTTGTTCCTAAAATCACATCTCGTATTTGCAGCAGCATGTTGAATATTGTATACCAATTTTCATATACCTGAGAAGAAAAGTAAAATTATTTGAACAGTAAAAAATACACCATAAATATTTTAAATTGACTAAATGTTTATAATTTCTTTCCACAAATTACGTGAATAAAATAAAATTGATGTTTCTTTTCAGAATTTTTTTACCTTAACTGGTATGTCTTTAGACATTACAAAGCATTCTCCACAGCTGAATCCGAGTTTATTTTCTTGAAATTTCTTCATGAAGTTCAAAATCTGTACAGCAAAAGAGTCTATATAATAAAATTTCCATCATTTACTTAGTATAAATGTAATCTATATAGTCCTACCTTTATCCTATCTTGCAATGAAAGGTAATCACTAGCAACTCTTCTGATTTCTTGAAAAGAATCATAGATCTGAAAATAGATTTCGAGAAATTACAATAAAGAGATTTCATGACAAATGTTTGTTGTTACTTGTAATTACCGAAGAAACGCAGCGTGAAATTGAGAACACGCAGAAAAATATTATCATGGTTAGAACAATCGTAAGAATGCATATTATAACACGAAGATGAAAAACTTCCGTTCTAAATATTGATGTGTAAATCATGAAGGATACAAGATACAGGATAATCCCATATATAACGAATAAATATTTATTCCATTTTTCATTAATATCTTCGATTACATCGCAAAGATCGACGTGTTTCGATATCAAACGGTCGATATTCTTCTTTGGCCATTGCATTTTCGCCTGCTGTAGCTGTACTGATAAAGCTTTGAATCTGTCGGTTATGATTACTCCAATTAGTATGATTACGGGCGCATACCACATCCATAGTGTAGACTCATAAATAGCGGAAATTTGTAAAAATACAGAGCAGATGAAGGCCCTCGAATAGCTTGAATTCTTTTCAACTTCTTTGAATACGATAAAATTGATAAATGTGATCAAACACATTAAGAAAGCGTAAGCGATTCCGATAGTATAATTTGCAATACGTTGGTAAAATCGTATTTTTTCTATTTCTCCTTCGTAATCGGGTATGTTCATGTTAAAGCGCAATTTCTGTTTTCTGCCATTTTCAATTACGAGAACGGAACCCCAAGAAATACAAAAAAATATTCCTGTCATATAATGAGAATTGACCTTTTCATCTCTAACAATTGGGCTGCAAGCGATAATGTTGTCTTCCGTTGCAAAGTGGTGAGAAAAAAGCATTAGAGAGTGGCTTATTATCACCAATTGCACGAAATTTGCATGAATTGATACGAATTTAGATTGCGTTGGAGTAAGCTGATGACAGATACATCGTTCGACAAGGATATCTCCGAAAGGTATAGATAACGAAAATGTAGGGCGAAGAAGACAATAGAGGCAGTTGCCTTCCATCTTAAATATTGTGAAATTAAATCAATATTATTGCATAAATCGAGATAATCGATAGAAATTTATATTTAGAGTAAAAAATGTTGTCTCGAGAATAAATCGAAGATGTGATATTAATATAAACGTACTAACAGAGAATAATAATTTAGCATTTATTTATTTTATTATTTTCTGCAATCTTTTAAGATTTTGTGATACACCAGAGCTTCGATGGATGGACTTAACGTATTTGTGATTATTATTTCACTCATTTGTCGATTTGAACATCATTTTATCCACTTTAATTTACAATGATGTTTTGTTACTTATTAATATATGCACGAGCTTTGATACCATCAATACACTTACAGTTTTGCAGTAGGATTCGCACACGCTGTTTCACACCCCTCGCTTATTTAATGGTACACTCCTGCTGTATTCAATGCATATGAGCTATAGTGTTCTGTTATGATTTCAAAACAATCGATTGTTTTTCGCCATCATCGATGTGAATCAATCGTTATGTGAAATCTGAGAAGCGCGCCATATTAGTAATGGTGATTTGGTCGAACGACGAATTACAAATAGTGGGAATATTAAACGAGCAAAGCAAGAGTGGACGTTTAGTCTCACTCTTGGAAGAAGGAACTCTTGAAGTAGACTATCATGAAAATGATGACGAACTGAACTGGACGATCTAAATGATCTTTCGGTAGTCATTTTTTATTTTTTTGCTCTGTTCCTTGACTGAGAACACGTCCAAAATTGATAATACTGGATTATTAACATCCAATCCGAATTTTCTTTTTCTATCTTGCTCAGGGTGACTAATTATTTCAGGAAAGAGCGTTGGTACAAAGTAAGTGTTATCTTGCTACTTTCCTGTCGATTTATGTTCCAATATCTCTCTTTTGTTAAATATTAAGTATTAAATAAATTTAGCACTTTATTTTGAATAAATTGTAAAAATTTTCTGGGCCATCCAATTCCTGTTAGTAGTCAAGTTTGTACAAACTGAAGGATAGTATCTCACAGTTACATCTAGATATAATCTAATACGAAATATATTTATTTTATTTTTGATTCTCCGCCCTGTGGGCATCAACAGAGTCTTTTTTTCAACATTACTCATCATTGGTAGGATTTTAAAAAAGTCCTCTTAAAGCCGGGTGCACACACGAGGCGCGTCAAGGAAAAGCGGCAGAATGACATCACTTTTTCTGGATTTTGTTCCGCTTTTTTCGTCCCGCAAAAGTTGGTTGAATTCTATCTTTTGCGGTGACCGCCGCCAAGAGGCGTTTCTATCAGCCAATAACAGTTTGTCTGGTAGTCACGTGAGAAAATACAGTCACTTGGTGTTTTAATGGCTGAAAGTTTGATGCGGTTAACCGAGATAACTTACATCAGAATAAAGAGGAAAGATAATAAATTTAACACAAATTCTACACAAATAATCATATATAATTTTACTCAAAGAACAAAACAACCGAATTTGACTCGAAATAGTATTCTTTATCGACGAATAAGCGTATTTTCTACACCAGTTCTTTATCGATCCAAGAAAATATCTCTAATTTAAGATCTTCGTTCGAGTCTTCGACAGAATCTTCTAACTAAATAAAGCAAGCCGTACAAAACAAAATTTGTAAACACGTGGATAGCGAAAATATCGATATCGTTCGCCATCTTGAAAACTGAACGCATGCGCCGAAATGTAAGCGGGTTGTTGCTTGTGTGCTGTCGCGCAGCGAAGATGCGTTTGCGACATCGCTTTTCCTTGCCGCGCCGCATGTGTGCATCAGGCTTAAAATTATTTGCGGCAATAACAATTTTTTAATATTATCCAATCTCATTCACCCAAGAAGCCCAAAGGCATATGGCAATGATTGGCATTACTAAAAGAGAATCTCCTGGAATAAGTTTAAAAATGTTTAAGTTGAGTTTTTGCTCGTACATTTATAAAATTTTTACACTCTATCATGTTGTTTAATTCTATTTTAACTTACTGCAATGTAATTGTTAAAGTTTGTATTATTAAGCGTTATATTTTTATTATATAAAAATTGATTGTAATTAAAATGTGTGAAAAATAATTCACTAAAGTTTACTAAAAGCTTCACTAAAAGTATTTAATAAAATATCATACTTCTTTAATATTGTGAACAAAATTAAGTTAACAATTTACTGTTTATATTATAAATTAAGTTAACCATAGTAATTAAAGATTCTGTCATAAACGGAACGAATTGTGAATATTTTGAAATGATTAAAATGTTCAAACATCACTTACCTTTTGTTATTTGCACTCTTCACTGCAATATCATCAGAGATAGTACTGTACTCACAAGAATTAAGCCTATAAAACCTAACTTATTATCTGAAATAATTTTAAAGAAATTTACAACAACACTGAGGCAGATTTTTAGACTTAATGAATAACGAGGTGAACTGCAAAAATAGAAGTTATTGTGCTTATGATGTTAACTTGCATGAAACACAACTCTCAAAGGAATATATTATGTTTACAAAAACGTTTTATTATCCGAAAAAAAAAAAATAATTTTTTCTCTAGATATAATAAAAATATAGAGAAAAGACTTTTTTTAAAGTTACTATATTTTTAATAATAGAAAATATGGATTTATACAATAGATAATTGAAAATATGTGTGCTTGCGTGTGTGCATGCACGCATTGAATAAATCAAAAGTTTTTTGTTATTTTTCTCTGCGAAATAACATTCGTAATAAACATAGAAACAACTGGTGTAAAGTATATCAAACAATAATAATTGCATAGCACTTATACAGGGAAATTTTATTTTTAATTATATTCTAGCACATGCAAAGATTCTGGGTAGAGCTTAAGTTTGCTCTCATCTTGTTATTTGGCTGATCATTTTTCTTCAAAATGAATAAAAAAAACTGGATTTTAGCTTAATATTTTTGCAAAATTATTATTAAATTTCATCAAAAAATTAAAACAGTTTGAATATCGTTCAACAACAAATAATATTAAAATTGTTTATAATCTAGCATACAGTTAATTAGTAACCCACAAGTATTTTATATTGTCAGGCAGTATGCAAACATTTAAAATGTAATCATAGTTTTTCATGAGAATTTGATAGTTTAGTAAAGTGGCATCTGTTAGGCCCCACATAAGTTTTGAAAGAATGCAAACAATGAATTGTTAAGACATAGTATTTTTGTAAAGATATATTTATTTCAAATTGCACTAATTACATGCGTCGCCTCAATAATTTCTCCTGTTTTGACTTTTTTCTATTAGTTTAGTGGCATAGTAAATGTGAGACCCAACGTATTTTTCTGTTAAAAACTATTAAGTCAGTGCAAAGTGGATGGTAGTTTTAAAACCTCAAAAAGAAAATTCATTTTTTCCAGATGATTTTTGAAAAAATGTATATATTATTAATCAACGTAAAATGGCAAAAGGTTTAATTTTCAAGGTAATGAGTTTTATTTTAAAAAAAATTGTCAATATTAGTAAGGAGTAAATCTAAGGAGAACCCTCCAACATATGACAGCTGACTACCTACTATTTTCTCACCCTCTCCTTCTTTAACATCAACATTTAATAGCATCAAAGCTCCTCATGCTCAAGCTACCGTGTCAAATTTCATTTTCTAATCATACTCCATCTTATGATATTAAACGAAATAGATGCTAATACATATTCACACACCCAAAAACTTTCATCGTAAATTTTTCATTTTTTGGGTATAGGATATCTGAAAATGTGGTGATTTGCAAAATACTCTGGAGGAATTTGATCCGAATTAATACTTTTCTTTCTCCCTACACATAACAGCTGGAAAAGTGAATAATTCAAAATTATACGTCATATAACCGAATTCATTCGGATTTCCATAAAGTACACGCATTTATAAAATAGGATACTATTTTATAAATTTAGACGTAAAATATTTCGCATATTCTAATCAAATATAAATTTAACAAGTAATGCAGTCGCAAAGTAATGTGCCTATTAGACTACAATTTGAAAATATTGTAGACCTATGAATTCCCACTGTCACCTGTCTGTCCACTGTCTGTCTACCTTTCCTTAATGTCGAGAACAAAGATAGGTAGATGAAAGACAAGATAAAATATGAAAAGATTAGGGGAGGAGGCCCCGATTAAGTATACAGTAAGTTTTAATGCAAACCGAAAGTCACGTTATTTCAATTTAATTATTTTCCAGTGAAAAGAGTTAGATAAATGACTGGCATGNACCGAAAGTCACGTTATTTCAATTTAATTATTTTCCAGTGAAAAGAGTTAGATAAATGACTGGCATGACTTTATTGCAACAGGAAAAATATAATGTACAGGAACAAGCCACTACTAATTCGAGGTAAAAAGCATATATTTTAAATAAAAAAATTAGTAAAAATACGATTAAATTACGAATTTTCCAATAAAAATTTTTTGCATTAGCTTCATCAAATTCGATTTTAAAAGATGTATGGATACATTATGGGCTATTTTTAATGGATATAAGGTGGAAATTTTACTGTGAATTTAGAACTTGTTTCAGAATATGCCACAGAAAGAAAAGCTGAAAAATAATTTATTTTCGACGATTAGCGAGAACTGATCTTTGGATATAACACTTGGATATAAGTGAGAGTATGTATTATAGGCTTACTGATTTATTTGTGCATATAATTATCTCGTTTTAATTTCGAAACATTTGTTTTTTTTTTATTATTTATAAGCCTGTAAGTTAGAATTTCTATTGATTTAGTGCTATTACGTATAACAACGTGAAAGAAGAATACAAAGTTTAATTAGCAAGTACTCCATTTATTAGGAAATTAATTTGTTGGTAGATTTTTTTTTACATTTTGAGTGTAATTAAATGAAACTAAATAGATGTGAATATAGAAAGTATTCGTAGAATATGACTAGACTAATATGAAAAAATTATCACGTATTACTCGATCAGAAAATATTTGAAAAATTTATACTTTAACAATTTTGTTTTGATTATTACGGCCTAGAGTTTATACCGAATATATTTTTTATTTAATTTGTAACTGTAATTACAATTATATGTAAAATTCAGGATTGATATAATGTTATATCATTCGAATAGTAGTGGCGCATAAAATGTTTACAGGATTAATTGAAGTTTTCGAATTTTGTTTGAGGAAACTGATGAAGGCAAGCGTATCGACAGTTATAAAATGAACTGAATTTATTTAAATTAGTTGACTTTGTTTCGATCTAGTTTTTTTCGTATTGTTACGATATATGTACTTTTGACTTTGTAAATTGTATTATACTAAAAAATAAAGTTTTATGTTATTCTCCTACTTAACATATTCAACATTCATTTCAATATTCAATCAGGTATTTACTACTTCTTTAAAATGATACTTTTTTCTTAAACCTGTGGTTTACTGGATAAGATTATTTTTTCAGAAAACAATCCTGCAACGAGTTGCTTAACTTTCCCGGCAACATTTAACGGTGCGATCGATTACGATTATGATATTTTATAAAAAAACTTGTTATATTCTTACCTACTAGAAAATTTACGCTTTACAGAAAGCTTAATTTTGAAGGTATAAATTAATTTTACAGAACATTGTAAATGCTAATAACGAGTAAAATTATCATAAAGTAAGACCCTACTGGAGATACATCCGACTTCCATTATTCTTTCAATCTTTAACCACTCAAATTTAACAGCATTAATCTCCCTAATAAGCAAACCTCCTCCCTGAAAAATTTCAAAAATTTATGACAAAAAGCACGAAAGTTATTTATCTTTAAATTGGGGCGAGAAAACTCGCGTCCCCCATTAACAAACAAGAAATTACACACGATTTTTTTGAATCTCTCGACGTTTCAATGTTCCGAGTCAAAAAATGTAAATATTTTGGAGAGGTCATTTTACAGTAATTTGTGTATCAAGTGGTTTCATGCTATTATATATTAGTGGTGAAATTGGAGAAACAGAGAGATAATGAAGGTCGTGTGTGTGTCTCCAGTATTATCAGACTTAGTAACGATTTTATTGTACTTGCTCATAACTCATAATGTGATTTTCGATAGTTATACATATCCTTTAAACAAATGAAGATAGAAAATGTATAGGCAATTATATTAAAATAGTCGAGAAAAATACTATAACCGGTTTTTGTAAATTTGACAAAAAAAGCTAATATCATGCAAACGTTTATTTACGTGGAAAATGTGAATAAAACTCAATTGTTTTTATTCAAACCAGAAAAGTTGGCGAATATCTGTCGACAGTTTGTATGGTTATTCGAAACATTCTTCAACTTTAATAATCCCGAAAACACAGAATGCAAAGTTGAGGCCATCTAAAAATAAAATGAAAGAAAATTGTTTTATAACAATTCTTTTACAAATACATTGCATAGCATTTTCGAATTATGGTACATTAGAATCTATATGAAGAGTATTTTAAATATTACAAAACTCGAACCGTATTCCCTAATTTAAACTGAAAAAAATTGTGACAAATATGTTCACTGAAAACGCATTTAACGAAGAGTTACGGCAGTAATTTCCAGCCAAGGTTTTTTACTTGGATGACTGACTGTATACACAGGAATTGAAATTGCCAATATTTGCGGCCGATTTTAAGGCTCTCTAAACGTATAACGTAATTCCAAATACCTTGTTTGGAAGGCAATCGCTTTCTTAGGAAATGTCCAAAATTTCAGAATATTTTATTAAACTTTTGCCGAAACATAACCAATTAATAAGTACATAAATCGCCAAAAAGCTATATCCAAACAAAAACATTTGAAATGTAAAAAATTAACTCCAAGTAAAAATTTAGACAATTTAGACGATGGTCAACATTTTCGTTGGTAGTTTTTCTTTTGTAAAGATAAGCTTGGCGTTTGGAAGTGAAATGCAGAAAACAAAAATACAGGCAAAAAACTTGTGGGTAGCACTTTCAGGCGCCAAGATTATCGTTACCACACAAAAACTGCTAACAAAAATGTTGACCATCGTCTAAGTTGTCAAATACTTTTACTTGGCGTAAAATTTTTAGGTTTTCGATGTTTGTGTCTGGATGTAATAACAAAAAACAACAGAATTAATAAATCCCTCTATTCTAATAAAATAGTCTTAATACACAACTTTTAACATGAAAAAAAAACATCGGAAATATTTTCGCAAGAAATTTCAATGTTAAAGACATAACTTTTTATTCTTTTCTGTTTTCCAAGGTTTTAAAATCCTTTGGAAACTCCAGAAGAAAAAAAGAAAATACAAACAAAGATTTAATACTGCTAAGATGTAATAGAAACTAAATATCACTGAATGAGACAAATGAACAAGACATTTATTTACTTTGGCTATAGTTTAACAGTTGTTTTTAGAAAACTCGTCATACGACGTGTCGTATGTAACTGTTACCATAGAAACAAATCTGCATAACTGCTATTTGCGTTTCATACAATTATAAAAATATTTTCGAAAAAGATATTCCTATTTCTCTATCGCATTATTTGAAATTTTCGACACGCGTAATTTCGGAATCAGTTGATATTAGGTCTCAGATAATTTTAAAAGAGTCATGTTAATGATCATACCTTGAGAGGAATTCTTTTATCGATGTAGAAGAAACCTCCAATCGATAGACTCAAAGAGACTTTTCCAAATCTTTTCATAAAATCCAATATCTAACAAAATATTTATATTTAAGATTAAATTTANTATTTGCGTTTCATACAATTATAAAAATATTTTCGAAAAAGATATTCCTATTTCTCTATCGCATTATTTGAAATTTTCGACACGCGTAATTTCGGAATCAGTTGATATTAGGTCTCAGATAATTTTAAAAGAGTCATGTTAATGATCATACCTTGAGAGGGTTTTAAAAATAGAATAGAGAAGCTCTTCCAAATCTTTTTTCTACACTCTACCTTCGTTATCTTTTCATAAAATCCAATATCTAACAAAATATTTATATTTAAGATTAAATTTATTAAATAAAATCTGATTTATACAAAATACATTCAAAATAAGTCCATACCTTAATCTTCCGTTGCGGTTCCAGATCGCAAATTGCAAATTGACGAATGTCTTGAAAGCCATTTTGCATCTGAAAATTAAAAATATATCAGTAAATAAAATTAAACAACCAACAATTACAATGAAAAAGTACCGTAAAAGCGATGCAGCATAGCAAACAACCACATATAATGCAGATGAACGAAATTAAAATCATAACCACGAACACCCAAAACTTAAAAATGTCATGCATATCAACATACAAATATGCGTAAAACAAAACGCTTGTTCCCCACATTATTCCGAAATAAATAATTACGACAACTAAGTTGATTTTTGTGTTCAGCTGATTTATAAAATTCCACAATTCTTGATGATGGATCATCAAATTTTCTAATTTTGATTTCAAATTTCTGTCGCTTCTTATAATAGACAGCTCAAGATAAAGTTCTTCATACTCCTTATAAAGGATAAGAACCATTAAAGCACTTAAAAGTAGACCATGTGCTACTCCTCCTATAGTTATGCTCGTTGCAAGTCCAGTCTCAACAGTACAAATCAGAGCTTCAAATCGAAATTGTTGTTTGTTTGCTATAGCAGGATAATAAACAGTCAGCGTAAAAATTTGAAAAATAATCGTTAATGTTGTAGCAATAAAGGAAACGAAAAGGGATGCGTTTCTCACTATTTTATTATTGTGGAGAATCATTTTTTCATAGAAATATCTGTTTCTTAGTCTCGTGATCAGATTGATTTTGTTGCGGCTTGTAAAAGTCACACCAATTGAATAAGTCAAGAAAAAAATAAAAAATGAAATTTTCATTGCTTTAGCATCCTTTTTAAACATTTCATACCAACCAAGACAGAATGCGTATTCTCCAAAACCAGGTAACGATTGCCATAAGAAAAGAGCAGTAGACTGCCATAACAGAAACTGAACACATTGAAGGTAGATTCTTTTTACATTTTGAATTTTAAAAGTATATATTCGTTGTGTACACGAACAACTTTCGCATACTTCGACACCATAAATAAGAGCTGTTGTCCAGCAGGGTCTCAAGAAACAACTCATGCAAATTTCTTCTACGATATTTGAATGCATTTTGTTGTAGTCTTTAAAAATTACTTTAATAGAAAATTTACTGAAACTTGCCGTTATATAATGACACTGGTTTCAAAGAGATGCAATTTTATCTGCCAATAAAATTGAAGGCAAATTAATTTCTATAATGTGTTTTATGGTAAGTTTTTAATTTATGTGAACGAATTCCTATCTAATGGATTTACGTAACAAATTAAAATGCGTTCACTTGTTTACCGAATCGAAGATGTTATTTTAACTATTTGAAATCGTGATTAAATTAATAAATGAAACGTGATCGATGTGGACATGAAATCATTTAAAGTTGTGTGGTTTTATAATATTTTTAATGAAGAAGGTATTACTTGTAGTACTCAATAAAATCAAAAATATTGCAATTGTTATGTATTGATAACGATTTTCTAGATGTATAAAAATTACTGAAAATTTTAAAATCTGTTTCATATTTGATTTCATTTTCTGTTTATTATTTATAGTCGCAGAGTTTAAGAAAACGTTGCATAAAATTTTTAACTGAGAATTTAACTCCGCTGTATTTGTGTGAATTCAATTGCATTAAACAGTATAGAGTTGCTTTTGTATGCGTCATATCATCCCGTGCAAATTGAGTATTTATCTAAAGCTGGAATGGCTTGGCGTGTCATTACCATTGCAAATTTCAATAAAACAATTCAATTAGTCAAATATATCAATTTTTGAGTTTAACGCTTTCAAATATTCTATTTGTGTTTTTGCAGTTGCAACTGTTAAATTGATCCAAGCTAATGATGAGGGCGATAGAATACAATTCATACAAACCTCGTTTTGTCTACACGAGCTCGTGTGTTTTATATAAAGTGAAATAAATTTAATGCAGTAAATAGTTTTAATAAAAGACGCAAGTGTTTGTGTATGTACTTTACTGATTCAGCATAGATAATATTTTAATAATTCCTAATTCCATTAAATACTTTAAACTTGTGTGCACATCCATTATGAATTTTCAAGAAAATTTAAGTAATTTTACAAGCTTACGTAATAATGTTTACGTAATAAATCAAATGTGTAACAAATTCCACTATTATTATGAAAAATTAAATACGTTTTTTGATGGAAGGAATGATGCGTGATATCGTTAATGCTTTCTCTTAAAAATATTCTTTTTTATTAATTAAATTAAATTCCTTTGTAGACTAATTGTTTTTAATAAAATCGCGGTAAATCTTAATTATATGTGGTTGGGAATTATTTCACGTTTGACCTTGTCCATTGTCAGTCTGAACAAACTTATAACTATGATAACAGGGTTTTTTAGTACTCACATTATGGTAATGGATTGCTTTTTTGCTTTGACATTCGATGTACTATAAATTAGAGAATAATGATGAAATCAGTGATGCTTTTAAGACTGCATGCATGTAATTTTTCTTGACACGGATTGATGATAGGGCCGGGCTTACGCGAAATCCTCTATTCATATTTCACTTTATAACACTTAAATAAGAGCCAGTTTTTGGTAATAGTCTTCTCAGTCATTCTTTTTTGGTAGATCGTTGACATTTTCTACGACTCGTTGTGTCACATATCTCACCAAACTAGAATACAGGGGATGCAGAAAATAATGTGATAAACAGGGAAAATCAAACTGAATGTTCATTCAGAGATGGGAGCACATTCTGCTTGTACTGAAGAATTTATCCGAAGTTAAGTAGAAAAGTAGAGATTATGGATAATATCCAGAAAAATATATCCTCATTGTTCAAGAAGAATCGACTGAAGTATCAGAAGTGACTGAAAAACAGGAATATCTACTGCGCACCTTACCCTACAAGATCACCATTACAGTTCGATGATGTTAGAATCAGGTAATTATGGATAGCAAGGAATGTGTTGATCCTCATTCTGATACTTATGAAATTACGACTGGACACATTTAGAATTGTGTGTGGGGGGTAATGGTCAAAACCATTACTCTCTACTCACAATTCTAAATCACCAGTTTCTTTCCATCCATAATTTTAGAACTTCGCCAGTTTTTTTCCAACTGGTAAAGCAGGACTTCACCAGTTGGAAAGAAAGTTGCACAATAGGTGGAATTGATCGCTCAACAGTTCAACATACTATTGTGCTATTATCTTTCTCTTCAGTATACAACTAGTCCGAGAAAATACCGAGAATTTCAGAAAATGACTATCTATATAATGCTTCAAGTTTACATTATTTGACCAATGTCTTTATATTTTTACACATTATGTTCTTGTTACTCATTAGTTCTTACACGTGATCGACTGTAGGTATTGTATTATACCATCGTTTTTTGTTTTATATCTCCTCAGAATCATCTTCAATTTATTACTATTTTGCAAAATTCTATATATTGTTTCCCAGCATCGTTTCTAGGAGGAGACATACAGGTATACGCTCTGGGTGCCAGTTAATAAAATGCCAAGAGAAAAGAATGTAAGGATAAACACTGACTAGCAGTGGTACAGACTGACCTGACTCTTCACGTGTCTTCAACGTTTACGGTATTTTAATTTGCCCAGGTTACAGAAAACATGTGAGAACCGAGGGGGGTCGTTCGAGTTCCTCCCCTCTTACCGGCGGTTCTTGTCAGATATGGCTTTCTAGGAGGGCTAAAATAATGTGAGTGGGGAAGTCCGTGAGTAAGTCGACACAGATAAATAACTACACAGATAAAACAGCAATAACACATTTAATAAACAACTAAGAGATTATACAGATCGAAGTCAAAAGCAGAATTGACACACGTATATTAATAAAAAGATCTATTCAAGATCTATGTTCTATCCTAAACTAAAAAAGGAGAGAGACCTCTCTAAGATAGACGTATTGGAGAGAGAGAGAAATTCGGTCAAGGGTTTACCTCATGAGATTTAATTTCAAGAGGTCGGCGATATTTTCTATTATGTTAAACTCACGGATTTCGCTCTCGTCGTATTAGGCGTTGGTAGAACGCTCTGGGATCGGCGGTTCCTAGTCGTAGTCTCTTCGATTGACGGACTATGGTACTGTACATATAGAAACAACTGGTGTAAAGTATATCAAACAATAATAATTACAGTAGAGCGTCGTTTATCCGAATCAATTGGGGACTGGGATTGTTCGGAAAATCGATATTTCGGATTACCGATTATGTACAAAAAAATAAATTAACCTATCCCATGTTAAAATTTTTCTTCGTTGCGTGTCGCTTCGCGTTGAATTTTCGTCGATGTTAAGCTTAACGAAGACTATTGTATCGTTAAAAATTATTTTTTTTATTTTGTACAAACAAAATAAATATATTGAAGAATATAGAAACAATAAAAAAATATACTTCAGAAGTTAATTTAGTATCAAAAACGTAAAATATTTGAGTAGCCCAAGACATAGCCAAAGATTGCAGCGCTACAGAACTGGCGAAAATTTAAATTTGCCTACTGGAATTCTTTCGAATAATTGACTTTCGGATAAACGACGCTCTACTGTATATAGCACTAATACAGGGAAATTTTATCTTTAATTATATTCTAGCACATTCAAAGATTCTGGGTAGAGCTTAAGTTTGCTCTCATCTTGTTATTTGGCTGATCATCTTTCATCAAAAAGAATAAAAAAAACTGGATTTTAGCTTAATATTTTTGCAAAATTATTATTAAATTTTATCAAAAAATTAAAACAGTTCGAATATCGTTCAACAACAAATAATATTAAAATTGTTTATAACCTAGCAGACAGTTAATTAGTAACCCACAAGTATTTTATATTGTCAGGTAGTAAAAAAAATGCAAAAATTTAAGATGTTTTGAATGACAATATTTTTCTTGATATATGTAGCTGTACTAGAATGATAGTCAGGGTCGCCGTAAGCGGGCGTGCAAGGCGTGCGCCGCACGCGGGCGGCGCGTCCAGGGGGGCGGCAAATCGAGCGATCGGTCACGTAATATTCAAAGTCATTGTCATAATACCCACCCTACTTATAGCATAAGAAATGTCTTCGCATGGAGAAAAAAATCCGACCGGTGCACAATTACTGTATTCTTATTTATATTATAGCATTAACAGCGCCTCTATTGGCATTTATCAGAATTAAGATGCAATGCGAAACATCTATCGGCAGGTTGAACCATACAACGGCGCTTCAAAGCCAAGTACCCATAGTCATGCTCTATGACAGAAGTTGACAGGACTGGCGAAAATAGGGAATCCCCACATAGCTTCCTTCTCAATTTGTACTTGTACGCATTCGAACAGTTCTATCGCATATCAAATTGGAATTATATTGTTAATAATTCTTCTGACATGGGTATAAGTATAATTAATGATATTTTAACTTGGTTAGGATTTAAATCTGAAGCTTAAAGACGATTCAAGCAGTGAAACAGACATTGACGGTATTGATTTGTTTAATGAAATCAATACTTTAAAGTTGCATTTTCCAGAAAACCAGTCTAATGATTCACAAACCCCATTACAATATTTTTTTACTAATGATTTAATTTCAACATTTCCAAACACAGCAATAGCACTAAGAATATTACTTACATTGCCGGTTTCAGTTGCATTTGGTGAAAAGTCCTTTTCAAAGTTAAAAATTATTAAAAAAAACTATTTATAATCAACAATGCACCAGCAAAGACTAAGTATTTTAGCTATAGTTTCAATCGAACATGAAATCTTAGACAGCTTGTATACAAGAAAATTCATAGCAGATTTCGCAAACATAAAGGCAAGATGAGTTCAATTTCTGTAGATAAATATTTATATGGTTTTACACTTAAGTAAACAAAAATAACTTAGTAATAATAAATAGTTTTTCTTTGTAAAGTATTTCTTTTTTTTCACACCCTTATGACACAACACTAAAGAGCCTTTCTGGCAAGCTCAACGTAGGTAGTCGTAGGGGGCCGTCCATAACTTACGTAAGGGCGATTTCGGCCATTCTAGGCCCCCACCCACCCCTGTGTAAGAAACCGTAATATTTTCTTTGATCCCCTCCCTTTCCCTTCCCTATCTTACGTAATATTTTGGCATGATTTTATAGAAAGATTTTAACCAAAAAAACTTTTTTATAAACCCTAAAAACCTTAGGTCCAAAATATATAATTATTAATTAGTTAATTAATATGTACTATTATTTATAAAAAACTTTAGGTGATCAAATTTAAAAATGTAAGAATTTAATAAATTCTAATGAAAAATTTATTTTAAGAACTTTATTTTTTAATTATTAACAATATTACTATTATTATTATTATCGTTAATCAACGTCAAAATATTTATTTTTATATTAATTTTAATTTTCACATAAGACGCAAAAAACTTTGCCAGATTGACTAGCTAGTGCACGTATAAACAGAAGCGTCATACAAAATAAAACATAAGAGAATAGAGAGAAATCACATTCCGTTGCAATATTGATTACATCTTGTGTAAGGCCAAAAAAAAATAAACTACATGCTGCTAAAATGTGCTAGGTGCACCTGGGGACTAAATAATAAAGCTTATAAAACTCTATATAATGGGGCAATACAATCAATGCTACTTTACGCGGCCTCTGGCTGTCAGCATGGTAATTTTAGAAGCTACCTGGAAATGTATAACCGGGCAGAAACTGCTTCATGCTTTTGCTCTACAGAAAACCTAGACACCGTCAACCACGTGATCTATCATTGTCCAATTTACAAACAACATACACTTATTTATATACTGAAATTAGAAAACTTTATGCTTGGTTTCAAGTGGCCATGTCCACTGGATAAGCTTGTTCAGAAGCCACTGTTTGATGCTTTTTACCATTATGTTGAAAAAATATGGAAAAAAAGACTATTTATAATTTTTAATTTCTAGTTTTACATTTTACTTTTCACTAAAAGCCGAATACTTATTTTATGTTTATTTTGTATCGTGTATTTTGGTTTATGTATTCTTAGGTTTAAACATTCATAGGAGTGGTGCACTTATTCTAATAAATAACAAGAGAAAGAAACCACCACACGGACTTTCTCCCATGACAAAAAATGTGTAGAGCGTGAATCTGCTAGCATTATTACTCTATCACGTCACACGAGACAACGAGCGTTCTTAATAGAAACCGCGAAATTGAAGCCAAATTCAAAACGCCACCACTCAACGAGATCAAAAAATAAAAATAAGAATATTACGTAAGACGACATCTATTACCAGTGGCGTAGCGTGGGTGTCAGCCGCCCGGGGCGGAGGAAAATTTCATTGCCCCCGTTATTTAGGTATCTCAATTTAAAAGACTAAAATTCAGTTTCGTCACAGAATAAGTAATGAAAAGTTCCGTGCTAGTGTTGACACCTTTTTAAAATCGCTGACCCGGACGGCAGGTGAGGTTTATTCGTTTTGCAATGCGAAGAATAACTTGCAGTGCATGCTGGTTCTAAATCAGTCACAGTTAGCGACTAGGAAGACTTGGATAGGAGTAACGCAAGTGACCTAGCCCTATTGGATATTGGAGGTGTATATGCGTGCGAATGAATCGTACAATAAAAGAAAAAAAAAAAAAAAAAGAGGTCAACAGGTTGCACACGATATCCCCGGACGGCGAGTCAGATAGTAACACTATTCCGTGCTCATTTCAATTGGTCCGAATCGTAGGTGGATGAAAATATGAAATAAAATGGTTCAAATTCTTACAAGATATTATTATTATTTACTGTGAAATTTTGCCTCCCCCTAAAACGTAATTTTGTCGACTCCTAAAAATGCCGCCCCTGCCGCCCCCTACGCTACGCTATTGTCTATTACCCCCTTACCCCTGAGTAAGAAATCGTAAGAAATAGTTTACCCCCACCCACACCAAAACACCTTACGTAATTTATGGACGGCCCCTAGTTAAACAGGGGGCAGCATAATCGGTATTGCACACGGGCGTTCAAACAGCTAGCGGCGCCCCTGATGATAGTTAACGACTTTCGTTACATTACATGGTTTAATATACTTTTTAGAACTTAATCTTTAAACTGTGGTGTCTAAAACTGGTAAATTTTTATTATATCCAAATTCTATATCATAAGTTATGTTAGTTACTATATTATTGACACTGTTACTTAAGAATAGTTTGAGGGTTTGTTAAAGTAGTGTCATAAATTACGAAGTAATCATCAACATATCTATTGTATTCTATTATGCCTCTGAGGTTTCTAATAATATGATCTATTTTTATCATACATGATAGTTTAGGGCCTATACATGAACCCATAAAGATACCATTATATTGTCTAAAAAAATTTTTATTACAAGTAAAATAATTATTATTTAGAACAAATTGAACCAAGCTATATACAATTTTTTGTGGCAGAAAAAAACCATAGATTTATTATTATGTTTATAATTTTTTCGATTTATATTCTACATTCGTTTAATCAAAACTTTCAGGAAAGTTTCAAACTTCTAATACAGTGGTACCTCAGGTTACGAACGCCCCAGCATACGAAATTTTCAGGATACGACATGAAATTCGAACATATTTTTGCTCCACGATACGAACAAAAACTCACCATACGACGTTACATTAGTTCGCATTTTTCATTTGTTTTTCTTACTACAGTTATTTTTTAATGTATTACTTGGCTTTAATTTGAGTATGTTTTTCGCGTTGGAACGAATTATTTGGTTTTACATGTAATCGTATGGGAAAAGATGATCCACCTTACGACATTTTCATGATACGATCTCAGTTTCGGAACGGATTAATTTCGTATCCTGAGGTACCACTGTAATTATTCATTTTTTCCATTTGCAGTGCTATTTTTATCAATAACAATGAGTAGCGATCTGACAGATTTCTATTCCTGGCTCACGAAATTTAATGTCCTCATTAATACGTTTCACATTCGCAATAGTACAATCCTTCAAATCGAGCTGTAAAATCCCTAACGTAGATAATCAGTTTCAAGATTTTCGCTTATTAAAAGTAACGTTAACATATGCTTTATTTGTAGATACTGATCTATTGAAAATTTGTTTCAATTAACACATTGACCAGGCACAAAGTGCTTTAACAATTATTTTAATCTTTCGAAGTCGAGGGATTTACATAAAAACTGACTAATTGACACAAATTTTTTCAAAACCAGTTTTCATCTGTAATTTACAATAATTTGTCTTGTAATAATTTGGCGTTGCCTCTTATCTATCAGCTATTCATCAAATTCAAAAACATTTTTTGCATACAAAATAAACCTTCAAATATATGGCCATCCTGAACAACACAACCGATCTTCAGGAAGGGCATTTATTCAAGATTGTGTTAGCATTTATTTCGTTTAATATCTCAGGAAAGGCTAAAGATAAAAGCAACCAAATTTGGCATCGTAACTATATAAAGATCATTTATGCTATTGAATTTTCATTGTGAAATGTCAATGCAGTAAGGATGGAGGATAGTCAAGTAGTCATATCTTGCGAAGATTTACATAACTTAATGAAATTTTTACTTGTTGTTAGCATTTATAGCGTTTCATAGAACTCATCTCTGCCCTCAAAATTGAGTCTTTACTATTTTATAATAATTAAAAATATATAAAAGTTTTATAACAAGATCTCATAACAGATAGCGAAACATATAACTTGAGTTATTTATTTTCATTAATAATGCTAATGTTATTTTTAAAATAAATAACTAAAATTCAATGTTGTCTCATTTGTTATGAGATCTTGTTATAACAAATTCTATTTATTTTTAATTATTATAAAATAGTAGACTCAATTTTTATGTAATTGTATGTTAAAGTCTTGTTAAAGTTACTGCTATTAATTTATTTGAATTACACCTTGATGCCATTACATAAAGAAATTGATAAAATGGTTTGCCCGTTACCAAATACACTTTGCATTCCAGAACTGCCAATATCCTAGATTGAATACAGACACAAATATTTCAAATAGACTTTTCTTAAATACAACTATTATTAATTAATTAGAAGCACATCTTGACGCAGCTACAATTACATAAACGAATTGATAAAATGGTTTGTTTGTTTCTAAATACACTTTGCATTCCATAAATGACAATATCCTAGATTCACTAAAAACATAAATATTTCAAATAGACTTTTCTTAAATACAACTATTATTAATTTATTAGAAGCACATCTTGACGCAGCTACAATTACATAAACGAATTGATAAAATGGTTTGTTTGTTTCTAAATACACTTTGCATTCCATAAATGACAATATCCTAGATTCACTAAAGACATAAATATTTCAAATAGACTTTTCTTAAATACAACTATTATTAATTTATTAGAAGCACATCTTGACGCAGCTACAATTACATAAACGAATTGATAAAATGGTTTGTTTGTTTCTAAATACACTTTGCATTCCATAAATGACAATATCCTAGATTCACTAAAGACATAAATATTTCAAATAGACTTTTCTTAAATACAACTATTATTAATTTATTAGAAGCACATCTTGACGCAGCTACAATTACATAAACGAATTGATAAAATGGTTTGTTTGTTTCTAAATACACTTTGCATTCCATAAATGACAATATCCTAGATTCACTAAAGACATAAATATTTCAAATAGACTTTTCTTAAATACAACTATTATTAATTTATTAGAAGCACATCTTGATGCAGCTACAATTACATAAACGAATTGATAAAATGGTTTGTTCATTTCTAAATACACTTTGCATTCCATTGTGGAATGCAAAGTGTATTTAGAAACGAACAAACCATTTTATCAATTCGTTTACATAATCGTAGCTGCGTATTCTGGATTGAGTATATATAAATATATATATATATAATATTCTAAATTGAATATAGATATAAAATATCAAATATTAATTTTTTAAAGTTTTTATTCTTATATAAATTTCCGTTGTTTGCGTGTTGTTTAATTTTACTAAACAAGAATGATCCTCAATAGTTAGAAATTCAGGTATTTATTTATTTTATTCAAATATTAATTACAAAGAAAATATGTGCATGTCTTGTATTTTAATATTAATTTTTTAAAAAATTTTAATAACATATTACTTTGATGTTTATATAAATGTAATAGATTTATAAGCGCTATATATATTTAACAATAACTTCTGTACAAAAGTAATTTTTTGTGCAGAAGGCTCATCTATAATTGGTACACTTGATACATATTAATAAAGCATATACAATATAAGTAAACTAGTAAGATTTCGTGCCATCAGTATGTCTATCAGCTGTGAATGCAGGACTAATCGTGTTTAATCGTTTTATTTACTGTTTAAAACGCACGGAATATATGAAGTATACACATTAAAACAGACAAAAGACATTGCTGTTTCACAGCAGTTTCGAAATAATCTGAAAATAAATGGTTTTTTACACAATGTTAAATAACATCCGTTAAATATAGCCGTACAATCGTAATTCTATTTATATTACAGACGATTGTAGTTATAATTTCGCTTTACTTCTAATTTCAAACAAATTCATTTGGAAATTGTGTCTGAAAATAAGGAAATAAGGAATATACAAATGATTCAGTCATGAAGTCACTAGAATTATTTTATTATTAAAATATTGCATGTGAAGAACTAAGTTTTTCTAATCTAAATTTTAAATTACATTATACGAAAATTAATTTATGAAATATTTTCTATGATATTGTTTTCATTTGTATTCATTTCATTTTCTCAGTACATCAAATATTTACATCAATGAAATACTATTGGTGACATTGAGTGATGGTTTGGAAACTGGTATTGATGTGCAAGATGAGGATGTTGTTCCTAAACCACATCCCGTATCTGCAACAGCATGTTAAATATTGTATTCCAATTTTCATACACCTGAGAAGAAAAGTAAAGTTAAAAAATACTCAATGAACACAATTTTTAGTATTATAACCGATTTTCAAATTTTTTTTAATAATTTGGTTCCTTTCATTAGATGAGAAAAATAAAATTGATGTTAATATTCAGAATTTTCTTACAGTAACTGAAATGGCTTTACACATTATAAAGCATTCTCCACAGCTGAATCCAAGTTGATTTTCTTGAAATTTCTTCATGAAATTTAAAATCTGTACAATAAAAAGTCGATATAATAAAATTTTCATCATTTACTTAGTATTAATGTAATCTATATAGTCCTACCTTTAGCTTATCTTGCAATGAGAGATAATTACTAGCAACTCTTCTGAATCATAAATCTGAAAATATATTTCGAGAAATTACAATAAAGAAATTTCATGAAAAATGTTTGTTGTTACGTGTAATTACCGAAGAGACGCAGCGTGAAATTGAGAACACCCCAACAAATATTATCATGCTTAGAATAATCGTAAGAATGCACATTGTATCACGACGATGAAGAGCGTCCGTTACAAATATTGATTTGTAAATCATAAAGGATACAAGATATAAGATAAGACCATATAGAGCGAATACATATTTATTCCATTTTTCATTAATATCTTCGATTACACCGCAAAATTCGACGTGTTTCGATATCAAACGGTCGATATTCTTCTTTGGCCATTGCGTTTTCGCCTGTTGTAACTGCATTGATAAAGCCTTGAATCTGTCGGTTATGATTATGCCAATTAATAAGACTACAGGCGCGTACCACATCCATATTGTAGACTCATAAATGGAGGCAATTTGGAAAAATACAGAGCAGACGATGGCCCTCGAATAGCTTGAATTCTTTTCAATTTCATTCAATACGATCAAATTGACAAATGTGAGCAAACACATCGAAAAAGCGTAAGCGATTCCGATAGTATAATTTGCAATACGTTGGTAATACCGTATTTTTTCTATTTCTCTTTCGTATTCGGGTATCTTCATGTTAAAGCGCAATTTCTGTTTTCTGCTATTTTGAATTACGAGAACGGAACTCCAAGAAATACAAAGAAATATTCCTGTCACGTAATGAGAATTGACTTTTTCATCTTTAACAATTGGGCTGCAAGCGATAATGTTGTCTTCCGTTGCAAAGTGGTGAGACAAAAGCATCAGAGAGTGGCTTATCATAACCAATTGCACGAAATTTGCATGAATTGATACGAATTTAGATTTTGTTGGAGTCAGCTGATGACAGATACATCGTTCGACAAGGATATCTCCGAAAGGTATAGATAACGAAAATGTTGGATGAAGAAGACAATAGAGGCAGTTGCCGTCCATCTTGAATATTTCGAAATATCACAATTATATGATAATTATCTTACAGATTTGTAAAATCAATAGTTTACATTTTAATAGAATAAAAATCATCTTGAAAATTAACATCTAAGGTGCAATATTATTACAAAGTAACTAGCAGAAAATAATAATTTAGAAGTTACTTATTGTTTTTCTCATCTCAGTCTGTTAAGATCTGGTAATTGTCCACTCCAATTGACTACTGTTTATATCATGAGTACACCTACCCTGCTGTAGTGCTATTCGTTGACGGTTTTCTCTACTCCCTTCCTCATTTAATGGAAAATTCCTACTGTCTATAATGCGTGGTTTTATCAGATAACTTTAAAACTTCATAGCTTCTCGCAATTATCGATGATGTACAGTTCCAGTAATTACTGTCATCGATCTGTATAGCATTATTCCTCATATTATACCTTCTGCCCTGTGGGCAATAAGAAGCTCGTAGTTATTTCTTTTTATGATATGTGGAATTAAAAGAAAAAGTCCTCTTAAATCGGCCGTGACCATCGAGAGACAATTTTCTGATGTTTTAAAACACTTTTTTAATTCAGATTCATTTAAAATGCATCTGAATTAAAAAGTGTTTTAAATAAACCGTAACGTTTTCTAACTAGTTGCTGTTTGATCGTCTACCAAAATTATTGTCTGGATTGCAAAGACGCTACACACAGAATTTGAAGATACAGCAAGCACGTCTTCTACATCTTCAGAAAAGTTAAATTTTGCTCCAGTTGCTTTCGAAGACGTTGGGCTGGAAGCGATCATTGAGCTGTCATTGTTTATTGTTTAATAATTTACGAATTGTGCAACTTCATTAGATAGACACACAGTAATCGATATAAATTACTGAAGAAAAATAAGCACATTTTTATTTCGGCTGATTGAGAGTAAAATATCTTATACTGTTGAACATCTAAATACACTTTGAGAAGAAAAAACGTTAAATTCTCTATAATATTCCATTTCTCCTTATTTGTCTTTGTGAAGAGCGTAACGCAGCTAATTATTTATACGAATTAAAAATAATGAAATTGATAAAACAGTACAAAGAATTAGGATGTGAAGTTACATTCTGTCAAAGTTACACAAGGAAAATTAAAAACTAAAGCTTTTTTAAACGGTAAGTTCAAACATTAGATATTACATTTTAACTGTTATAAAATAATCGATATGGGTTAATAATAATATTAATAATCTTAGAGCCTAAACAGTTAGGAGTTGAAAGTTGAAATTTGGTACACGGTTAGGGCATGTCTTGAAAATGTACATAAGAAGCTAGGAAGGAATTCTTCAAAATTCTCTCTCTCTCGGGGGAGAGAGAATTTAAGGATTTAAGGAAAGGGTTAAGGATTATTCTGAAGAATTTGGCTTCTACTGTAGTATTTTAGTTGCTAATTTTTTGCTTTTTTTCAGAAAATAGAACATATTTTTAGACTAATCGAAAAATTCTCTAATTCTTGCCCCCGATGATAACGGGTAAGATCCGCTATCATCTAATAATTTAATCGTCGCTATCATTACTTTCTGCTTCCTAACAGTGGCCAAGCGGTTCCAGTCCCTGAACACTGGGAGTTCAATCGTGGATTCGCACCTCGCCAGGACAGGCTGGCTGGTCACGTAGAGTTTTCCGAGTTTTGTCCACGTCTCTAACTGAAAACTGAATAGGGCCAGTTACCCTTAAAAAGACCTCCTGGAAGGCATTCTCCCTAGGCAGATCGCCCAAGTGTTGTGTTGCCGTAACTTAACTTAAACAAACAAACAAGTTACTATTAGCAGATGCGCCCGAGCAATAACGGGCTCGTCTACTGGTATCAATATAATTAGATTATTATATTAACTATAATATAATTAGATTATTATAAATAAAATAATTTAAGATTGTAAATTAATAAGAAGTACAATAAGACCACCTAATACATCGGTGATTTGCAAAGAGAGGATATCTCCAGGAAAGACTTTCTATTGGAGGCTGACCCTATTTGAATTTTATGCACGTTAAAAATCCAGCAAACTCCACTTGCATAAGGCTGGTTAATTTTAGATTTTAATATGGAAATGTGCGGCCAACTATCAGTATTTTGTCATTTCATCCACTCGGCCACTCATGGGTCTTTTTCGAAATAGAACTTACTATTTATATTTTGGAACGTGAAGATATTAGGTTAAAGTCAACGCGCTGGGGGACTTGAAATCGAAACTGAGCGAGCAATAGCCCTGAAGTTTTCGTCAACAGTCCATCGTCTCTTACAACAGGCTGCCCAATTGTGGACCAGGCCAGAAGTCCCGATGGCTGCGGAAATAGATCCTCTCGGTGTCCACAAAGCGAAAAGAATGAATAATGAGAAAGATAAGGCTAATTTAAGCTAGGTTCTGTAGAAAATTGCACTTTGAAAAAAATAATTAATTTTTAAATTTTAAGAAGAATTTTCTAAACAGCAAACAAATCATAAAATGATTAGACAAATTTCAAAAATTTAAGAAAGGATTATACAATTATCGGTATCATTACAAAGAAAGTAATCCATTCTAATGAGATTTATGGAAATTTCATTTGAATATTAGAAACAATTCAGCTAATATGCTACTTGTTTAATTGTAATGGACCACACTTTCAAATAAATGGCAAACGAAAAGCTATATTTAAAAATTTTTTTTAAATTACAATTTTTGTTGCACAAATGTATTCTCTTTGTAACTCTATCACTAAAACGCATAATAACAGATTTTCTGTATTTTACATAAACCTGTTTGAATTTAATTAAGCATGTACTTGGGGTCTAACTACTTTATAATACCATACTATGTATACTTTACAAATTAACTAAACTTTCACTTAACTCTGTCAAGGAGGCACCATAATTGGAAAGAGAGACTTGCAATTCTTTTATGTTTTAGGTGTTTTGTTAATAAAAACATTGTAATAAACTTAATTCATTTTAGAAAATAACAAATATTACTTTAATATAAAACATATTCGAAGTTATATCAAGAGTCACCAACGGCCAAATGAAAAGAACTAACAGACACTGATAGCTCGCGCAGATTCACGCCTGGCCAACAGGTTGAACACATAGAGTTATCTTCATGTGTTTAACGTTTAAACAGTGGCCTGATGTCCGAGCGGTGGAGGTGGCAGCTTACCATTCTATGGATCCTGGATCGAATCCGAACGGGTCGATAAAAGTCCTATGAAACTTTTAGGTGGTGGTCCATTCGGATACCTGTCCCTCACCACTCGGATGCACCATTGTGGGTCTGGTCAAACTCATAACGGAGTGGCTGTAAAGGCCCTCATATTGCCGACAGAGTGAAAAGAGTTAAAAAATACACCTATATTGTCGCCATATTCTCAACAAATATCTTTCGGAAGATATTTGTTCATAGATCGAGTTGATCGGCAATTGGTTCCTTTCTCGTTGAAGTTTTTTTTTGTAATTTTTTTGATTTTTGACAACCTCCAACTATCGAAAGCTTGAAGTACTGTATACAGAATATATAACAATAAAAATAGTAATAAATAATATTTGCATGGTTAAGGCACACTATATTCTTACGTGCTAATAACTAAGATAAATTATAAATTAATGATAATAATATATTACTCATAAAAATGCATGATGGCATATACAACATTAGAAAAAGACAACCGCATATAAAAGTATCTGGCAACGATATCTTTTCATAATGGAATCAATTGGAAACCTTGCAATTTTAGTGTATGGTGTCTCATAACACACTTAATTTAAAATACCCTTATATGTAATTATGATGCTTTCTGGTTGAGTTCTTGTACTCTGGCACTGCATTCAAATATTGACACACTACATCCTAACTGTTGCGTTAGCGTTACAGTATTCTTTTACATGAAACAAAATTATAGTAATAAACTATCCTTTTTATCAATATAGAAGAAGTTTAGCAGATGCTTAACATTATTCATTTAAAAATATTAAAAGTAACCTATATAATAATCAATCATATTTTTTTCAGAAATTTATGTCATCCTCAGAAGTAATGTACTTTCATTCATTCATCGTATATAGAGAAATAATAACTTGGAAGTATAATCAAATATTTAAAAATATGTACTATAAAGTATTGCTGTCAATGGAAGAAATTCTACTTTCATTATTCATTATCTCATCTCCGTTAAATGAACATAAGAAATTAACTCTGTTAATTTTTTAATGTTTCTCGCTTTATCAAACAGAATATAGAAGATGTCAGCAGATCCCGAGAAAAAGATCTGTACCAGTTGTTTCCTTAATCCTTATTGGAAAATGGCACTTATCTTCGGCTTAGACCCATTACAAACTTGCAGCTGCGATAAGGCAATTGGAGTGTTCGAGAAACCGAAATTTAAAAAAGCGTACATTCGATTACTCGAATTGAGTTTTTGGGAACGCACAATTCTCATCCTATGGCAAGCTGTCCCAGGTTTGAATGAATATGCATTCTGCATGGGATGGCACGACGCCTACAAAGCTGATCCCATATTCTGCAAACTATTTATACCTTTCATATTTCTAATGTATTCCTCCGCATTTACATTACTCAACAGAAGAAAATTAAAGTTGACAAATAGACTCAGAAATGAATACTTTCGCAAGAAAATGATCGACGAAAACAATGCCTTGATCAGAAATACAATCTTGTTAGTCGCTCTAATTGTAATAGTATTGATTTCTGTACTTCAAATACAGATCAGTATATTTGAATATCCAACAAGAGTAAAAAAACAGAAATTTCCTGGAGAACCTTTTTTATGCACTGTTTTCATCTTTATTGACATAAGTTGTCTCATCGGAGGAATTGGTTTTGGTTTACTGTTGGCAGGGTTGTTGTTGTTTATCGCCCATAGAGAATTTGAAGATGTCTCCGATGAACTCTGTGCAATAAAGAGAAATGACTCGGATTTACGAAGAAAACTTAATGAATTAATGTTTCACTATGAAGAAATTTGGATTTTCTTGGATCAACTGAACTCCAAATCGAATTTCCTGGCTGGAATTTGTTACTTTGGTATCTTATGGTTGACCAGCTTTTTGTATTATTTACTGTTATTTACAGAAACGAATGAAATCTTAAAGCATTTCCTATTAATATTGATCATAGTATTCACTTTTATATGCATAATTGCTGGCTGTCTGCTGTGTTCATTGTCATTCGTGGTAATTAACATCTATTCATTTTGATAAACTAATTGTTTTTCCTTCAGTCTCTTATCTACTTTCTGATTTTAGATGAGCAACACGTTTCAAGATATCAGACAATTCGCAGGATGTCGCATTGAAGTGGAAAGAAAGCTGCAAGTATGTAACTGCACAGATAATTTTTTTTATAATCACGCCTGTAACTTTGTTTTTTCTTTTACAGATGCTAAATTTTATGAAAAGATTCGGAAAAGTGTCGTTGAGTCTTTCGATTGGCGGATTTTTGATCATCAATAAATACATCCCATTCAAGGTTTGATTATTTGTGTAATTATATGAATATAATCTTTTAAACAATCTTTTAAAGGGTAAAGCGATAATTAATAAAGTTGTATATTTCAGATGGCGAGTACATTACATTCTGTTTTCTCCAGTTTAACGAAGATAAGAAGTATTTCAAAGCAGAAAGTGTATTGTAACGAAATATTTCATACGAATTTCACAGAATAATTTTAACCCTTCAGAAATGAAATTGTATAGATGTACAGTACGTTTAAACAGTAACTAAATGAGATATGGCATATAAAATGCCACTTTTGTCTAATAATAGACTCAAAAGATTGTTTTACTTCATATGTGTGGAGAGGTTTGCTGCGATAATTGTGAAGTAAGGTTATACAGCATATAGGCGGTATGTTAAGGAGCATCTGTTTGGACGTGTTTGTGTGGTATATTGGGCCCTGTTTAAGTGTTATACTTAGTTTACACTGAGCGAATAGCGAAAGCGAATGAGAAAAGCGAAAAGCGATTTTTATTCGCTTAGCGAAATTAATCCATACAACCAAAAGCGAAAAGCGATTGCGAATTTTATGGAGCTAATCATTTGCATACAAGAGAAAACGTCATCTCGAAAAACAAAATGGTCGCTTCCGATATTCCGTCGTTAACACATTTGTTTATTTATTGAGAAAGAAAGATAAGACGAAAAGAAAACGATTATGGGTGAGAGGAATGTTAAAAATCCGTAACTGAATAGCTCGATGGATAATTCTATGCCATTAAATCATTCAGAAATATTGTAAGGTGCAATGTTTTTGATCTAAACTTTTTACTTACTCTCATTCTTCTATGATTTTTGAAAATTTTCACTTTTGTAGTGATATATTACACATAATTACTTCCGTATCGTTTTCTGGTTGTTTATTCGATACAAAAACTGCATTCGCTATCGGTAACCTTCGTGTGTGTTTTTCTCAATGCAACCGTAAAATATAGAAGGCAAGTCTATTTTCGAATCGAAATGCAATTTTTGAATTAAGGACAAATGAAAGAGTAGAAGTGACAGCATATATCTAATCATGTTTTAAACAATTGTTCAAATGTTCGTTGTAACATTGTCTTTGTGCCTATTAAGATGCACAATATGAGCTATTCTTGAGAACTTTTTGAACTACCATCTGTGCTAAATGAAATATGACAGTTTTGGAACGAAAACATTCCAAATTTCGCGTATGGTAATATCAAAATCATCTATGAAGTAAATAGAAAATTATCTTATAAAGTTTAGAACACTGAAGAATTTGTTGTAGTATTGAATATATTGTCATTGGTACTCATTTGACCCATTCTCATTTATAGATAAATGATTCAATTCACATGAACGAGGTATACATGCGTGTATTATATTGCTTTTACAGTTTAATCCTCCCAGAAGTTTACTCTAAAACTTTCCATCTCTCAAGTAGAAAGCGTATCAAAGACGACTTCTTTTCTGAAATGTTTCATGTTACACGTTCTCTTTGTCTTATATACTGATATTTTTTACAGTTTTAAGAGAATGAAGGTGTATAGTTGTTTGGTTAAGGTTTAGACTAGAGTTTTGTAACACTAATCGAAATACTAGGAATGATACAGTTGCTCGTATTTTTGTGCGTGTTGCTGTTCGTCATTTTTGTAAATTAATGTAAAAACTCACACATATGAGATTTATATTTGCACATGATTAAAATGCATAGTGTTTTCTTTTTCACGTCTCATACGAAATTTTTTTAACATTGTATTAAAGTTAATAATAAGACATAGAATAGTATTATTGTAAATGCACAGTTGTGGGATTTTAAATGCTCACTTACTAAGATGTCTCAATCATAATGTGTATTATTTGTTATAAAAGTGTGTAATTATTATGAACGCTATAGTAGATGCTAAATTGTAATTTAGAACACAACGCAAAAACCTGTAAATGCTGTCTAAAACAAATGTGAATAAGATGGAAAAATTCTAGAAATAGAGAAATTTTCTGTTTTAGCATAAGTCACTGTTTAATTCGGAAACAGAAGAAGATTTTTGGAATACACAACATAACGTTTGCATACACATAAATAAAATTGCTTCGAAGTATAAAAATCATCATAGAACATGACAAACTATACCTAGAAAAACGATGTGACAAGGGGACTTGATAAGCTCTTTGTTTTTATGTGCTGCACAATAGAAAACTATCAAGAATAGTTTCAGAGAATTGAGTTCCTGAAAACACACAATGAATGTAGTTTGTTAAACATTTCGCACCAATTGCAACGTGCTAAAAGCGAAGGCTTCAATTTGGTATTAATTGCAAGGTACTAAAATCGAACGCTGAAATTTCGCACCCATTGCAACGTGCTAATAGCGAAAGCTTCGATTTGGTATCGAATGCAAGGTACTGAAAGCGATAACGTACATTTCGCACCCATTGCAACGTGCTAAAAGCGAAGGATTGAATTTGGTATCAATTGCAAAGTACTGAAAGCGAAGGCTTAAATTTGGTAGCAATTGCAAGGTACTGAAAGCGAACGCTGAAATTTCGCACCCATTGCAACGTGCTGAAGGCGAAGGCTTCGATTTGGTATCAATTGCAATATACTNTTTTAGTATAAGTCACTGTTTAATTCGGAAACAGAAGAAGATTTTTGGAATACACAACATAACGTTTGCATACACATAAATAAAATTGCTTCGAAGTATAAAAATCATCGTACAACATGACAAACTATACCTAGAAAAACGATGTGACAAGGGGACTTGATGTGACAAGGCTTGAATTTTGTATCAACTGCAAAGTACTGAAAGCGAAGGCTTAAATTTGGTATCAATTGCAATATACTGAAAGCGAAAGCTGAAATTTCACACCAATTGCGACGTGCTGAAAGCGAAAGCTTAAATTTGGTATCAATTGCAAGGTACTGAAAGCGAACGCTGGAATTTTGCACGCATTGCAACGTGCTGAAAGCGAAGGCTTAGATTTGGTATCAATTGCAAGGTACTGAAAGAGAAGACTTAAATTTCGACCCAATTGCAACATGCTGAAAGCGAAGGCTTGAATTTGGTATCAATTGCAAAATACTGAAAGCGAACGCTGAAATTTCGCACACCATTGCGACGTGCTTATAGCGAAAAGTTAGATTTGGTATCAATTGCAAGATACTGAAAGCGAACGCTTAAATTTAGTATCAATTGCAAAGTACTGAAAGCGAAGGCTTAAATTTGGTATCAATTGCAAGGTACTGAAAGCGAAAGCTTGATTTTGGTATCAATTGCAAGGTACTGAAAGCGAAAACTAAAATTTGGTATTTATTGCAAGGTACTGAAAGTGAAGGCTTAAATTTGGTATCAATTGCAACATACTGAAAGCGAAAGCTGAAATTTCGCACCAATTGCGACGTGCTAAAAGCGAAAGCTTGAATTTCGTATCAATTGCGAGGTACTGAAAGAAAAAGCTTAAATTTGGTATCAATTGAAAGGTACTGAAAGCGAAGGCTGAGATTTGTTATCAATTGCGATGTACTGAAAGCGAACGCTGAAATTTCGCACTAATTGCAACATGCTGAAAGCGAAGGTTTCAATTTGGTATCAATTGCAAGGTACTGAAAGCGAACGCTGAAATTTCGCACCCATCGCAACGTGCTGAAACGAAGGCTTAAATTTCGCACCCATTGCAGCGTGCTGAAAGCGAAGGCTAAGATTTGGTATTAATTGCAACGTACTAAAAGGGAAGGCTTAGATTTGGTATCAATTGCAAGGTATTGAAAGCGAAGGCTTAAATTTCGCACCCATTGCAACGTGCTGAAAGCGAAGGCTTAAATTTGGTATCAATTGCAAAGTACTGAAAGCGAAGACTAAAAAATGATGAGTATAAGATAATGCATGCTGACAATTTGTCTTGTAGAGAGTAGTAATTAATCTGAAACTACACCACTGTAATAAGTTTTATTTATAAACAAGGTCTAAGTAAACAATATAAAAACAAAAAAGTAAAACCGTAAGAACACATAATAATATCGAGTATTACTACTGAATAATATTATAATTAGTAATATTCAATATCTTGCGGCTACTTGGTTTTTTTTTCCCAAAGGTTGGTCTTCTTATAGTTATCGTATGAATTGAAACTAAGAAAACACTAGGCTGATTCCTTTAGAATATTTATTTTCCCAAATGCTATTCGAACCACTTTGATCCTCATCAAAGGTCATGAAAAAACGTTTTCTGATACAAAATTTACAGCCAAAAATATTACAAGAACACTTTTAACGATATAATAAAATAAATAAATTACCATTTTACTTTTTTTTACCTCTGTGTCCTTACTGTTTTATTTTTTGTCCTTACTGTTTTATTTTTTGTTTTTATGTACATCGTTTACTTAAACCCTGTTTATAAATAAAACTTATTATACTGACGTAGTTTCTGATTAGCAAAAAGAAAAAATCTTAGTCGGAAGTCAAAATAATATATCTTTATTTTCATCTGAAATATTTTCAGATATTTTGTTTTCACTTCTGACAAAAACTTCCTCTCTTTGGTAACTTGGTAACTAAAATGTCCTCTCTTTTAGGGGAAATTTTTAAATTGAAATAACGTGATTTCCACTCTGTATCGGAAGTTCATATATAGTTAATAGGGGCTTCCTTTTCTTCTCGTTTCCATATCTCGTCTCGTCTTTTATCTGCCATACTCCGTTCTCTAGAGTTAGGTAAGACAGACAGACTGACAGACGACAGTGAAAATTTATAGGCCTAAAGTTTCTCAAATTGCAGCTCAACAACTTTTCGTTTTTCTTGTCATTAACACTATATCACTTACCTCTCTCTGTTATTTAACAGACGAATGGCGTGAACACACTGACAAAATTCTTCTTCCAGAAACTTGGTGATTCTAGTAAATTGTAACGATCTGGTCTCTTCTGTTGACGTCACAATTCTACTAGGTTTATTATATATGTTTTCGTTATTTGCATATTTAATACAGTACAGAAATTAAACCAGTGAAATTGTAAAATTCTCGAAACTGAACAGTGGCCTACAACATTGTAGAATATATAGTAAAGAAAGCGCGAGGCTTTAATAAAACATGTCATTGTGACAAAAATATGCTTTTGTTGTATTTTTATAATGTTTTACGGATTGTAATGTCAATATATCTCTCAACAAATAAAAAATTTTTTGAGATTTAGAAAAGAGTTGAATACTTAGTTCAGGGAAAATTTTACGAGTCCTCAATAAAAAAAGATCTAGCGTTATTTTTATTTCGAAATACTGTTTCACAGGATACAGAACGTTCCGTAATACGATCGTATAGTGTCAGTAACGTCGTCATCCATTTTGGATATAAAGAAATTGAGGTTAAATTCGAAAGACCGTTTGTCCCTGGAAGAGGAGAGAATCTTCGAGAAAAAATGTCGTCCAGAATCTCGTTTGTGAGAAGTGATTATCACGCGAGACGTTAAGAAATGCTTATCCAATCAGCGACCAGCTTGTGAAGTATAAACTGACATTAAAAGTGCTCAGCAAGTAAACACATAAATTAAAACACCCTAATTTGTTGCTGAGAAATCTATTTTAAAAACAAACGTTTTCAACCTGATTAACAGGCCATCTTCAGGTCTAAAAAAACGGAAATTTTTTCAGACCTGAGGATGGCCTGTTAATCAGGTTGAAAACGTTTGTTTTTAAAATAGATTTCTCAGCAACAAATTAAGGTGTTTTAATTTATGTATAAACTGACTCTCGAAGGCGACAGTGGATTACCCTAATGATGTTTGACACATCAGAAGCAAAAACGTGTGGTTGCTAAAAATGAAACTTTTGCTAGTGAAATCAATTATGTAACTTTAAAAGGAATAACGAATAACACGTACTGTCGCTAATCGGAACATACTATGCTATTTCCTATATTATCGATTCTTTTACACTACACATACACACAGTGTTTAATTAAAACGCTCCTTAGTTTTTTTTATATTGCCAAAGCGTTAAACTTATATCTCTCATTACTTTATTACGAGGAAATAAATTTTGCATTATCAATATAACGCTTATATTTTTAAGATGGGATTGAACGGTAAATAATTCGGCAATTTTTTCGGTTAAAGAATGCATTAAATCGTCTATAATTATTAAATCCAAATTTTCGATATTTTCGGGGGATACCACATTTAAAATGAATAGTTTTCTCTTTCACGAACCATGGTTGAAACATTGAGTAACACCACATAACTCTTTTTAACGTTTTTCATAAATATTTTCACGCAACGTTTTTCGAACTAAAGAAGTTTTTCCAGATTGAGACGGATCGACGATGTTTTAAATGCATTTCGTACAGAGTAAGTCAAATTCCTTCTATAATAATTGCACACCGATATATTTATGAGATAGAATTTTCGAATATCATATACAACTCTTCCAGCATTTGAACATTTATGTAAATAAAAGTTTCTATCTAAATGTAAAGAATATTCGCAAGTAGTATTTTTATATCAATTTCCTTAAAACCAGATCTAGTTAATACAGCTATAAAAACCGTTACAGGAACTATTTGTAAACAGCTTATAATAACAATAGCAGCTAGTATTTTACGTGAAATGGTGTAAAAATAATGTTTAAAATCAAAATCGTTGAGTATTGAATAAATCAAAACCACTAGTGTGTATGCACAAAAACACAATGAAACTAGATAGTAAATTCAAAATTATTTAATTAGAAAAAATTGAAGAGTGCAATGTAGATATGCTATTGGCATTCAGTTGGACTGAGTTTTTTCCACTCAGTCCAACTGAATGCCAATAGTTCCAATGGAAAATTATTAGTTCCCTATGCCTTCTCTAGAAAGAACTTCCCTTGCATCGAATTGGCAAAAAATTCGGCTAAATCACAGAACTTTCCATCAACCATTAAAATTCTATATTCTGTAGATTTCCTACTACGGTTTTTGCCAAAAGTGAAAAATTTCCAATGGTTGCTTACATCGAAAGAATCTTACAATCATAAAAGCTTAGAAATTCTATGGAAATCTAGCAAAACATTCAACAATTTTGACGAATGTTTCATCTATTCGGAAAAACATAATCCATATTGTGGACCCGAAAATAATATTCCGGAAATGTATTTTGAATACGAATGTAAACACTAATAAGTTACATTTTTTTTTCAAAAAAATTTCGTATCTTGTTTTACTTAATAATATTTTACATTCATAGACCTAAAACGAGTTTATCAGTGAAAACAAAACCAAAACCAGGCAATAGTGTTATAAAAAGTTATATAAAGCAAGTCAATCAATAAAACTAATTATTCTTCATATTACTATCGAAAGAAAAAGAAGAATCATTTTCATATTATAATGGATGTCAAAAACGTAGACATGTTAGTTCGCGTAGTAGGCGCGAATTTTGATTGGAAAGATTTCTCTAAATTAAATTTGAGCGAAGAAGTAATAAGGCGACTTGAAGATAACGTTGATTGGGACATTATTTCTGAAAAAACCAGGGCTGTGGAGTCAGAGTCAGAGTCGGAGTAGTGGAGTTTTGGTATTTTAGCCGGAGTCGGAATCAGAGTCGTCAAAAGATCCACCGACTCCGACTCCCTTTTACTTACCAACTTGTTATGTATATGAAACGGAGTCGGAGTCGGATTGGTGAGGAAAAGTCGGAGTCGGAGTTGGAGTCTGTAGATTTTTACGCGACTCCACAGCCCTGGAAAAAAAACTAATCTTAGTAACGAATTTATTAACGATTTTTAACATAAATTAAATTGGAAAAGCAAATTTGGAAAAGCAAACGTTTCTCCTCTGATTTTATACAAAGGTATGTTCAACAAATTAATTGGGACGATGTTTGTGGTTACCAACAACTAGCAGTAAACATTTTGACTCAATATGATGATCGTCTAAACTGGGATCTTGTATCTAAATATCAAAGACTGAGTCAAAATTTCATATTAACTTTTAAACATTTTCTCAATATCAAGCTTATTTGTAAATCAACAATTGCACTAAGAAATTCTTAGAGAACTTAAAAACGATATAGATTGGGACATTATTTCAAAACATCAAGAATTATTCGAAAAATTTATAGAAGATTTCAAACATAAAATTAATTAGTGTATTGTCATTGCTAATCAGAAACATTTATCAAACAAATTTGTATCAAGTAATTATCATTTTACCCTTGTTAATGTTTTAGCGAAAATATGTGAAAAGCAATAATTTTTTTTAAATCTTTTTTTCTAAAATAGTTTTTGTACAATTTTCAATTTATTAAACCGCAAAAAGTTAATATTATCGTTGTAACCCTTGTTCTATATTTTAATAAAAGAGATTTAATTATTAAATCAAATGAAATGTAATTGTTTATTAATGTTTTTAATTAAACATGGCTACAGTATATATATAGCGTAAAAGAATCGATAATACGATTAATGACGAATGGTACGTTCCGATTAGCGACAGTACATGTGATTTATTATTTCTTTTAACGTCTAAAATAATAATTTCGAAGAGAGAAAAAAATATATATTAAAATATAAAAAAATGTTATTTAATAATTTTGTCGACAGATGGCGCCAGGATGATCACTTGTATAAATATTACTTCTGTTATATAACATATATAAAAATTTAAATAAATATAACAGTTAAAAAGAAAAATAGTCGATTTATTCCAAAAAAACTCTCGTTCAAATCATGCGGAAAAGTATAACCGAAGGGGCATCAAAAAAAGGGTGTGGTTTCGACTTTCATGATAGTTTCTGCCATACTAATTATCTCAGAATCGCTGGAAGTATTTTGAAATTATGCCAGAATCCATCGTATTTTTGCCCCTGCTCGACGTCTTTCCCCCAAAGTCGATGTAAAACTCTGGGATAAAAGTTATAAAATGTTAAACTTTTAACAAATTATCCCAGGATCTCTCATATATATATACTACTGACAAGCGTTATTAATGTCTTTAATTAGACATACAGAAATAATTTATAATAATATAAAACGTGATTTTATATTAATAAATTATAATTTTATATCGAGGGTACATTAAAAATGTATAATGTAAATGCATTAATTAGCTCCAGAAAAAGAATTTTACTTTTCAGAATTTTTTTATTGCTCAGTTCATACCAGACATTTAATTAATCGTTTAATCAATTATTCGTGATATGCTACTTTAAATTTTTCTGAACATTTTTAACTAATGGATGTAGTTAAATCTTTGGAATATGTTAATGGATACGAATATTTAGAATATTCTTTATTGTGTATTGTTGAGAGAGGCAATTACATAAATCCATTAACATTTTTTCTCCAACCATTATAGTAATTATGGTTTATGGTTTATTTATTATACCATATAGAAAGATATGGTGATTTTTCGTCGATAATCCGTCCGAAAACAATCGACGAAATCCGAAACCGACAAAAACGGAGGCAATTATTTTCATATGAATCAATATAAATTCAATTAATTCGTACTAAACACACCAAAATACAATACCGAAAATATCAATACATTTTATAAAGAATAAATATAGCGTTTAATAGTAAAAGCAATAAGAAATTAATATAAAATGAACAGAAAAAATTAATATGATGGCCTCTGAAACAGAATTGCCACCTAACTGTTTTAGATCGATCCAAATTACAGTAATAATAACTGTTCAACATCTTCAATTGTTTGCGATTTCTGTTTCATTAGCACAGTCACGCCTTTCGCTACATTATCCTCCTTTATTGCTTCCTTTTTCGTCACAATGTAACCTTATCATGGATGATGACTTCCTGTACATGCGGTCGATTTCTGCAATCTCAATGCCGCTCTTGTATTTTTAATTGTTTCTGTCTAATCGATCTTGTTTCTGGACTTCTTCGAAGGGCTATGGCTTTGGAAACTTTTTTTGTTTTCATGATGAAGCTAAAAAGAAAGGAAAGTAATGGAATTGTTTGGCTAGACCCGCAACGTAATGCTCACACAATGCCATACTAAGCAGGAAAAAGTGTGGGTCGCCCTTCGTTTTCATAAAATTAGCAGCGATGTCACGTAGGCACGCTGAAGAAATCCGAGGCAACTGACAAAAACCGAGACAAATTTCTGTGGAAACAATCGACGAAAACTGAAACCGACAATAACCAGAGTCAACGAAAACCAAGGTATTACTGTATATTATTTATAAATACAACCTCGAGTTTTCTACTTAATTTGTTTTTAAAAGTTGTTCTAAAATGGAAACAAATTTCTCCAAAATTATAAAATGGATTAATCCCTTCCTGACACCCGAAAACAAATGTTTTTATGTTTACAGTTGTATTTTTTGCATAAAAATGCCTATAAAATCAATATTTATCTATCTATATAGGGGAGACCGGGGCAACTTCGGCATGCGGGGCAAGTTTGTCAAGCGCTTTTTTTAAAAAAACAAATTAAAAGGAGACTTTGGTTATACAGTTGAGTTTTATTGGTGGCTTGTTGAGTGTAGTGTTTTTATTGTTCTCCAACAAGCGTAGTTGAATTATCAAGCAAATTTTCATTTTCGTTGAATTCCATATAATATTTTTTTTCCATTTATATTGAATTGGCAGGTTTTGTTATAATTCCATGATAACGAAAGTTACTTTTCCTGTTAGAAGGATGTAACTTCAACTTATTCACGTGGCCAGATCG
>NW_019386618.1:28158-30429 GCF_000671375.1 Centruroides sculpturatus | reverse complement strand
TGCTTACTGAACCGTAGCACTATGCAAATGTCATGTGGCGTGATTCCCGGCCGACCAATTAGCCATCACCAGCCGTAACGTTATGCAAATCTGTGATTCCCAAGCCATAGTCTTATGCAAATCATGCCTTGTGGCGTAATTGTCTGCTGACCAATCAGTGGCTGTACTTTAAAAAAAGCTAACGGCCACTTTCAACTATCTGTCGATGACCGTTACGGCTAAAAAAAACATGGCTAGGTCTTACTTTCAGGGGGAGGTCTTATATTTCGCAATTCAGCAAAACCTGTGCTAGGTCTTATTTTCTGCGGATGTCTTATTTTAGGGGAAACACGGTACTTTATCATATTTTGAAATATATACATATATATATATACATATATACATCCTGTTTTTTTATACTCTTTCCACCCTGAGGGCACTAAGAGGGCCTCTTTTTGCAAGCCCATTACGGGTTCGACCAGGCCCACAATGGGGCTGCCGGGTGGTGATGGACAGGGCCAGACATATCCGAACGGACCAACCCCGAAAAATTCCTGGGTATTTTTCGACCCGTTCGGATTCGAGTCCGGGTCCCTCAGCTCGGCTGGAAGGCTGAGCAGACAAGGTGGTAACCTTGACTGCTCAGCCTTCCAGCCGCTATATACATCCTGTAGAACACCCTGGAACTCCCTGTAAAATAATTATAGATGTATATAATATGTCTATATATAAATATACATCTATATTTATTCTACAGTGTGTCCAAAAGTCTCCATACAGTGGCCAAGCCCACCAGTGGCCGAAAAATAAAACCATTGAACACTGGTAATCGGTCTTTAGACCATGTCTGACCAATGGCGTGGCCACCATGCAGTGTTGTGAGTTTTCTTTACGTGTCTAACACCTAAACAGCATCCAGTTTCCACATAGGAAGTCTTGCTAGAAGTTACCCCATTGGCACACCACCCATGTGTTTTGTTGCTTTATTCTGTCAATCGACTAACACAAATCCTAATGTTTTATGAATAAAGTTACATTTACCTTTGTATGTATGGAAACTATTGAATACTATATATATATATGTTACCGGCAAAGTATGAAAAGCCGGCATTCTATAGAATACCTAGGCATTGTATATAATGCCTGGCGTTTTTAGGCAATCTAAAATGTTATTTAGGCAAAGTATGAAAAAAGGTTCTGATAAGGCTATTATATAAATGACGTGGGCCTCTGAAACAGAATTGCCACCTAACTGTTTTAGATCGATCCAAATTACAGTAATAATAACTGTTCAACATCTTCAATTGTTTGCGATTTCTGTTTCATTAGCACAGTCACGCCTTTCGCTACATTATCCTCCTTTATTGCTTCCTTTTTCGTCACAATGTAACCTTATCATGGATGATGACTTCCTGTACATGCGGTCGATTTCTGCAATCTCAATGCCGCTCTTGTATTTTTAATTGTTTCTGTCTAATCGATCTTGTTTCTGGACTTCTTCGAAGGGCTATGGCTTTGGAAACTTTTTTTGTTTTCATGATGAAGCTAAAAAGAAAGGAAAGTAATGGAATTGTTTGGCTAGACCCGCAACGTAATGCTCACACAATGCCATACTAAGCAGGAAAAAGTGTGGGTCGCCCTTCGTTTTCATAAAATTAGCAGCGATGTCACGTAGGCACGCTGAAGAAATCCGAGGCAACTGACAAAAACCGAGACAAATTTCTGTGGAAACAATCGACGAAAACTGAAACCGACAATAACCAGAGTCAACGAAAACCAAGGTATTACTGTATATTATTTATAAATACAACCTCGAGTTTTCTACTTAATTTGTTTTTAAAAGTTGTTCTAAAATGGAAACAAATTTCTCCAAAATTATAAAATGGATTAATCCCTTCCTGACACCCGAAAACAAATGTTTTTATGTTTACAGTTGTATTTTTTGCATAAAAATGCCTATAAAATCAATATTTATCTATCTATATAGGGGAGACCGGGGCAACTTCGGCATGCGGGGCAAGTTTGTCAAGCGCTTTTTTTAAAAAAACAAATTAAAAGGAGACTTTGGTTATACAGTTGAGTTTTATTGGTGGCTTGTTGAGTGTAGTGTTTTTATTGTTCTCCAACAAGCGTAGTTGAATTATCAAGCAAATTTTCATTTTCGTTGAATTCCATATAATATTTTTTTTCCATTTATATTGAATTGGCAGGTTTTGTTATAATTCCATGATAACGAAAGTTACTTTTCCTGTTAGAAGGATGTAACTTCAACTTATTCACGTGGCCAGATCG
>NW_019386618.1:14468-27189 GCF_000671375.1 Centruroides sculpturatus | reverse complement strand
TTCCTTCTTAGTAGTCATTTTGGCTTTTTGTACATCATTTATTAACTTCTGGTAAGTAGTTTCGGTTAAGAAAATACTGTTTTTTGCAGCATTAACTCGAATTTTGCACAGTTCATCGTCGAATCGTTGTTTCATGTCTATAGACCATGACACCTTCTCCAACACTACAGCTTGCTCCTCCATTTTCATGGACCACAGTAAAAAACTAATTTTTTGTTGAACAAATTTAAGTAAAATTGCGTATTTTGACACTCCCGAACAAACCGCAAAGTGCAACTGACAAATTCTAAGCCTGAGCCGCTCGTTAAAAGTCACGTGCCTTGCCACATGATATTTGAAACGAAACGGAGATGTATTTCATACTTTGCCGGTTTCTCATTTGGCATTCTATAGAATGCCTAGGAAATCTGTAAAATATAAATCGTTTCATAGATTGCCGGCTAGTTTTAGGCATTATATACAATGCCTAGGCATTCTATAGAATGCCGGATTTCAAACTTTGCCGGTAACATATATATTAAAAGCAACGCCAATCGACCAAAACAAACACCTTACAAAAAACTACTATAAATAGAGACTGGATTCTGACATGCGTATTGAAATGTAATTTAAATAGCAACGTCATTGATGATTCGTACCGTGACGCGATGAGATCTCAGGGCCACCAAATTCTGAATTAATGGTCCTGTCATTGATTGCTGTTTACTTTCTTTAACATAAAAAATATAGGAAGTTGACCAATGGCAGAAGCTCTGCCAAGTAGCTTGTTTGGAAATCGAGGTAAACATAAATTCAAAATTTTGTTCGTAAACCGAATTGTTTTCAAAGCGAGATGTAACGGCCTGAGGGCCGAGCGGTCTAGGTGGCAGCCTACCGTTCTAGGAACCCGGAAACAAATCCAAATTGGTCGAAAACGCCCGAGGAATTTTTCGGGAGTGGTCTGTCCGGATATTTCGGCCCCGTTTCTCACCACCCAGCCATCTCGTTGTGGGCCTGGCCAAACCCATAATGGGATTGCTATAAAAGGGTCGTTTCAGTGCCCACGGAGCAAACAGAGTTTTAAAAAAGTTCGAAACTCTAGGTTTGACTGTATTGAGAATTCGCGTAAGAAACTCGAAAACACGCAACAGCATGCTCTGGTAGAAAATGTACAGCAATGTCTGCAACGTTTAAAAAATAAGAGATAATTTTGAATTTTCGATAATCCGACCCTACTCTGATTCCATTGTTGTCGGATTAAACACACTCTACCTTATTTTTAATAATATTAAGAGATATCCTACAAAAATGTTTAAGCTTATGATGGAAAAGAAATAATCTGAAAATACATTAAGTATTTAAATTTCTCTTTATTGTGATGTATCATACAAATTTAAATCATTTATTATTCTTTAACAGTGTTATAATATAAACAATTATATCGACAATAAAATATTATAAAACATTTGTAGAATTAGTAAACGGAAATTGAATACATTCTTTTCTCTCGTGGGTCACAGTTTTTAGTTTCATAAGACTTGAAAATACATAATGCAAAGTGCTAACAATCTGAAAACAAAAATAATACCGTTAGTAGTATGCGTTTGATACATTCTGAAGTACAAAAATTAATTAGTATATAACTCAATGTTTAAAAAAAATTTTTTTTTATAATATAAACAATTATATCGACAATAAAATATTATAAAACATTTGTAGAATTAGTAAACGGAAATTGAATACATTCTTTTCTCTCGTGGGTCACAGTTTTTAGTTTCATAAGACTTGAAAATACATAATGCAAAGTGCTAACTACCGTTTAATTATGAAAATTGATTATAAATAAATAGCAGAAAATGTAAATACTTTCACAGGAATTCTCTTCGTAACTTTATAAAAATCGCCAATACTAAGTCTCAGTGAGACTTTCCCAAATCTTTTCATGAAATTCAGAACCTAAAATAATAAGATCAATTAAAACAATACTAAACAAAAATTTTATTCTTTAAAAGTTGTTATAGAATACATACCGTTATTTTTTGTTCTAATTTTAGTTTGCAATCCGCAAATCTTCGGATGTCTTGGAAAGTATTTTCCATCTGAAAAATAATAAATATAACTAACTAAAAATACCACACGTAATAATTCAATATTAGATTGTACGCTTACTGTAAATGCAAACCAGCATAACAAACAGCCACCGGTTATGCAAAGAAACGTAAATATAACAGTCAACCCTAAAATTACAAGCTTTAATATTTCATTAATATCTAGAAATAACAAAACGTAATAGCAAAATCTAGTTCCAGATATAATGCCCATATAAGCAGCGGCAAAAGGGTAATTAAAATCGTCATTGCATTGTTTTACGAAATTCCAAAAGTCCTCGTGATGCATAAAGAATTGTTCAAGCTTCAGCTGCAGATTATGTTCGTTCCTTCTTATTAAATACAATTCTTCTGACAAATGTCTCAATTCTTTATCCATGACAAACCACATTAACATTACAAGTGTAAAACCATACGCAGCTCCACCGATGAGATAATCGATTGCCATTCCAATTTCTACTCTACAAAACAATGCTTCTCCTTCGAAATGTTGATGTTTTTGAAAAGCTGGGTAATACAGTGTCACGTTCACGATTTGAAAGCAAATCATCATGACAAAGACAACAGAAGAAATAAAATAAGAAAGAATGTTAACCATGGCGTACTTTTTATGTATTGTTTTTTCGTAAAAAAATGTACGATTTCTTAAAGGACGACTAAGATCGATTTTTTTGGCTTTCAGAAAACTGAAAACTGATGCGTAAGCAAAGAATACAATAGTTAATACAAGTTTCATTACAAACGAATTACTTCTGATCAAACCTCCCCAAGCATTGCAAATGGCTGTTTCATTCAAACCACGAATGAGGTGCCACAACAAGAGAATGAAACGTTTCCATAAAACAAATTCAACAAAACTGAAATATATTTTTTTCAATAATTTATATGGATAACTGTGTTTCTTTCCATCGCAGTTGCATGTTATGTAAGGTTCCAAACCGTACACGATCGCTACGGTCCAACAGGGTCTTATAAAACAACTGAAGCAAAATTCGCCTTTTCTGCTGGAGTACATGTTCCTGTACGCAAGAGATTGAAAATTTTTTACTATATAAAGTTTCATACATCGATCGATCCATCGATTTATTATGTTTCATACTTATTTTTTTTGTTAATATAGAAAGGAATGTTAATGGATGTTTATCGGCACAATGAAATGTGGGGTATTAGCATATAACATAATTAGACATTTCCTACTTTTATACTAAAATTTTCCCAAACAAAATCTGAATAATACGGATTGTTAAAAAATCCGTTTTTAAAAAAAACCTATTCAAAACGACATTCTGACAATTCTGAAATACTTGAAGCTGTGCGATTTCGTTATATACAGGTTTTAATGAATAAGCCTTATTCATAGAGCCAAATCGACTGCTCATATATGAAGGAGGAATACCCGTAAACTGTTCTTAATATCTCTGAAAGCACTGGTGTGATTTATAGAAATAATAGATATTCCACTAAAACACAATATTTGAAGGATGGTGAAGAATTAAATTCATTAACATGAAACTTGTATTTGCATTATTAATGAATATAAAAAGCTACATTTTTATTTCCCGGTTCCATTACATATAAAAGGGGGAAAGTATGGCGATCGGTCAATAATGAACCCCAAGATTTTTATATTTTTGGACTCGGGGAAATTTGAAACATCGAGAAATGCAAGAAAATTCTGGAGTTCTTTCTGTATGTATGGATGTTAGTGTGTGAATGGCAAGATTACGTTTACCCTCTTCCAAGCTTAATAACTTCTGTGCTTTTGGTCTAAAATTTTGCAGGGAGATTTGTGTGTTAGTGTGATCGATGCTGTTAAATTTTGGTGGTTAAAAATTGAGAGGATAGGGAGATAAAAAGGGTCTGTGTATCTCCAGTAAGTCAGACTTAATAACGATTTTACTAGTTACTAGCATTTATAATTTATCATAAAATCCATTCTTACCCTCAAAAATAAGCTCATTGCTATTTTATAATAATTAAAAATATAAAAAGATTTTAATAACAAAATACCATAACAGATGGTGGCACACGCAGTTTCAAATGTTGACAAGAAAGTTAAGCAACTCGCTACTAGATTTTTATATTTATGGCATGCTATGTTTTGAGCGACAACGCGACACGATAAAAATTGCGTTGTAGCAAGCAAATACCGCGATCAATATATGGTATTTGTTGCTTTACAGATATCAAAGCCAGAAGTGTATCAAAATTAACTATTTCAAATTTGTCCAAACACTTATTACTTTTCCACGATATAAAGTAAAATACGTTATTATGTAAGTAAAGTAGAAATTTGGGGCAACCACCCTAGGAATGTGTGAACTGCAGTTTTAAAAATGAAAAGAAACAAAAATTTTATCCCTTTATAAATAGAGATGAATTTATGTACAATATAGAAGTTATCAGGAAAATGAATAAGGAAAATCGCTGCACTCGATTGCTGCAGACCAAAATCAACTGTATGTGATTACTTATAAAGACGACAGAGGAAGGACATTTTAGAAAGGAAGACAAGACCCAAGTCCATGACCATTTAGTGGAAGCTGGACTTATTATTTATGTCTAAAATTGGACTTTCCAGTAGGACAATGCATCCATGCGCAACTACAAAATCATGGTTCAAAAACAATAATATAAAAGTTATGAACTGGCCTGCCAGAAGTCCAGATCATACCTCAAGAAAAGTATTTGGACTATGCTGTCAAGAGAATCTTACAAAAAATGGAAGCAGTTTCAAAGCATTACTACGTTCAAATCTACAATTGCAGATCTTGGTATAAATTAAAGCCTGAGTATTTGCAACTTTTATAAGAATGATGCAAGACAGTGTTTGACATTATTTAGCAACACGGTGGCAATATTGGACGATAAATTTGTGTGGAAAGCAGAGATACAGCACTCTTTCTAGATAAATTTGAAACAGTTTATTATGATACCTTTATGTTCTTTATACCTATGAAGCAACTGCACCATATATTTTTTCACCATTTATTGTATTATATCAAACCTTAGTAAATTAATATTTTGTGTATATTTGACATAAACAATGCATTGCTTTCGTTATTAAGTTGCTGTTGATCAGTGTCCGGATAAATATAAAAGAGACCCTATGTCTAGTTACCAAGATATGAAAACTGTACAGCTAGATCTTGTTTGTATATTTTATTAAAGTAAAATTTTTTAAACTGTAATATTATTAATTATATTATTAACAAAATTAACTCATTGACATTGCAGTATGCTTTTCAATTTTTTCTTCAGCCTAATATGATAAACACAATGTACTGGTGAATACTAAAAATACATGTAAACGTAAATTATTTAATAACAGAAAACTTTCAACTAATTTTATAGTTTTAGACATTCCAACAACAGTATCCAATTCAAATTGCTACTCGACATCATGTTAAACATATTATTATATACTTGTATATCATATTATATTATATAATCAATTTTAAAATTATAACGCAATGTAATATGTCTATACATCGCAATCTTTATGGATATTCCAGTAATGATGATACTGTAAAATTAGCGACAGTGTTCCCTGACACTGTAGTGTTTGCATATACCCGTAAATGAATATAATCAACAAATAAGAGTTGCGTAAATTACATTTATCGAGTATTACATTAATTACTATCCCCTAAACAGTTTTTTAAGTTTTAAAAACTTGCAAATTAATACTATATCTATTTTTTTCTTATCAAAACAATGGTAAATCAATTTTCATCCATTTTGAAACCTGTATTGTAATCGAAACAATTTTCTTCTGCAATTTTAATAATTTTGAAATATTCATACAATTTACATTTCTTTTTTCTGGAACAATCTTAATTATCTCTAATGAGTCATTGTTTATGTTACAATTAAATTGAATACAATGACTAATTACTATTATTGACTAAAAATTATTTATGATCGTATAAATATGCTAATTGAATCTAACCTTTAACTTTCTTTCCGTTTCATAATTTTTCGTAACCAAATAATCAAATTAATATATTATTTTATCTCGTTCTAATATATTAGTTACATAAGGATTTGGATATCTTAGTAAATTGCCATTTAAAGTCCTGCAACTACATATATAAAGTAATATTGTTTGTCTTATTATGAAATTAAATAGAAAGTTTAATGTGAGATATCAGACAGAACACTTACTTGTTAGCGTTATATTGATATGCAAATATAAAACTGATATTTGTGATTGTTTATATAAACCTACAATTAAAACAACAACTACATCTAAGCAAATACGAGCAACCTTATCATTCTTTGTATTTCGATTAATGCCGTCACACTTTAGTACTAGAGCTTCAACAAAAGAACTATACAGTTTCACTTCTTAGAAATTCTAACAAAGTATTAGGATATAAGACAAAGAGAATGTGTAACATGAAACATTTCAGGAAAGAAGTCTTCTTTGATACCTCCTTATAAAACCTATTACGTGCTTTCTGTAAGGTCGCTGACTTTAGGGGCAATACGTTAATTACGCGTCAGGAAAACCTAAGGTCAAGTCGTATGTGGGTGGTGGCAGCAGGAGACGAAGATGAAGGTGTCTTACAAAAACCGTTTATTTTTATCATAAAGTTAACTTACATAATGACAATAACAATGCGATCTAGATCGGCTTTGGTGGGAGCTCCTAATGTCGACGATTGGGCGCTGACTTGTGTCCCAGGCTTGACAGGAGAGTGTTTATTGCACAGGTGCCTCTGTCTGGTGATGTTGCGGATGCACTGAGAGTTTGGTCACTGGTGAAGAACCTTGTCCGGGTGGAACCGCCGAGAATTGGCTGTGAATCGGCTCCAAGAGAAGCGGCTGAGAATCTCTGTTTTGTCCTTGAGATTCGGGGATTTATAAGATTTTCCCCGAATCTCACCCTTTTGATTGGTCCCGTTCACCCTCTCCCTTACCCCGATTGGTCATTCTTTTGTTTCTAGGCGAAACTTGAAACCGATCTGGTCGAGAAAAGGTCCGAGAGGTGATGACGGGGCCTTTAATGTTCGCGCTCGTATTTTACTCCGTTATGGCCCCTCTCCCGGACATCCCTGAACTTAAACGGTCCACCAGATGTCTTGTGGCCATTTATCCCCTACCGCGTTCTTACTTAACAGATGTCCCTTTTGTTCTCAAACCCCCCTTTCACCCGATTGCTTCGACCCGACATTTGTTCGCGCGCATCTCGACAAAGCCTCTCTGTCGATATTCCCTCCTGTTGTTTATCGTCGCTTCGCGTTTGTTTTACAATTCGAAAAAGTTTTCGTGTCATCTAGGTTCTGTCATTAACGCACCCTCTTGACCCGATTCTATCTTCCAAATTTTCTGACGTAAAAGTCTAGTAATTAGTAGTAATTTCGACGCGCTTCTACGGCCCTCACATTTCCACGTGAAAGATAGAAATTTTCAAGTTTTCAGAGTAAAATTCCGGGAGGATGAAACTGTAAAACAATATACTACACACATGTATACCTTATTCATGTGCGTTGAATCATTTAGCCATAAATGAAAATAAGTCAAATAAATGTGCAATGAGAAGATAAAAAAGGTAATTCAAAACTGTAAGAAGATATTACCCTTTAGTGTTGTAAACTTTATGAGAGAATTATCTGCTTTCTTTACCGATGTCTTCAATAGTACTGTACGCGAAATTTTGAAAGACTTTGTTTTTATGGATTTTATTTCGTTTAGTACAGATAATAGTTCAATATATTCTGACAAAAATCTCATAATACGCATCTTAATACATATGCAGACATTACTAAAATGTACAGTACTGTACGTTTTAATTCAATTCTTTAAAATATGATTAAGCGTATACTGCCACCGTTTTCTATTCATTCGTACTTAATTTAAAAATTGCACTTCGATGCGAAAATAGATTTATGTTTTGTATTTTATAGTTGCATTGAGAAAAACACATACGAAGGATATCGACAGCGAATGCAATTTTATACAATTAACAATCCTTATCAGAAAATGATTCGTAAGTTATCATATATAATATATCACTACAAAAGTGAAAATTTGTATTAATCATGAGATTGAGAGTAGGTAAAAAGTTCAGATCAAAAACATTGCACCTCTCATTATTTTTGAATGGTTTAATGGCAGTACAGTTCTTCATCGAGCTATTCATTTCCATTGTTGATAGAAAATTAAATGTCTGTAATCCATTATTAAATTTTAAAGAAAAACATTGGTAGCTTACCAAAGATTTCATTTAGATGCCAATTAAAACATTATTGTATGTATATGAAATAATTTATGTACAGGAGAATAAAACATAATTCAAACTTTTTCTTTGCTTATTTCAGTCCTCGATTTAATAGAAAAACCTGTACATGCACGTACATATATACGTATATAACTCAGTAAGTTAAAGCAAATTACCGGATTTTATTGAATATAACATCACCGATGTACAAAACAATAAAACATATTTCCGTTTCAACACATAATACTTAGGGACAAAACAATTTTGTGTATTTAATTAAATACGATATGCTTGGCTCTCGTTCTCAAAAATTTTAATACGATACTCTGGTAAGTGTTCATTTTAATTGTTCATTTTAATTTTAGTTTTATATCAGCAAAAAAAAAGGAATTTAAAATTAAAATTTACCGCTAAAATATCAACCACGAATTCGTGCAAAAGCTGCTTAGTTATCGCAAACATAATCCTAATAATAATGTAAATCAACAATAACATTTTAATTCAAAATTACAGTAGAGCGTCGTTTATCCGAATCAATTGGAGACTGGGGTTGTTCGGATAACCTGTTTTCGGATAACCGATTACGTACGAAAAAATATATTAACCTATCCAATGTTAAAATTTTTTTCTGCTGCGTGTCGCTTTGCGTTGAATTTTCGTCGATGTTAAGCCTAACATAAACTTTTTAAAATAATAATCGTGGCTACTGTATCGTTAAAAATTATTTCTTTATTTTTTACAAAATAAATGGTCTATATTAAAAATATAAAAACAAAAACAATTAGTCTCTACTTTAGAAGTTAATCTAGTATTAAAAACGTTCGATTCAGTACCACACACAGTCCTCAGAAAAACACCACACAAAAGTGCTGCCAGTGCTGCAAGCTAAAACACATTCATCAACAAAAAAAATATTGGAGTAGCCCAAGATATAGCCAAAGATTGCAGCGCCACAGACTAGCAAAAATTTAAATTTGACGACTGGAATTCTTTCGGATAGCCGACGTTTCGGATAACCGACTTTCGGATAAACGACGCTCTACTGTACTTACAGCTTACTGAAGTCTATTTGGAAATTCATTAGAGTATGAGAAATCGCAAGTATAGTGAATAAAAAGAGTTCAATACACCGAAAACTGGTATTCGGTCCCAGGCTCACACCTCACAAACAGGCTGACTGCGTTCAGTTTTCTGGTTTATATCTCTTGTCTGTAACACTTAAATTAGACCCAATATATCACAAAAACACGTCCAAAGAGATGCTCCTTAACATACCGCCTATATGCTGTATTGGCTTACTTCACAATTAACGAACCAAACCTATTATCACATACAAGACAAAACAATTTTTTTAGCTTATTTTCATCTAAAACTCGCATTTTATATGCCATATCTCAATAGTGAGGTTGAGGCCGAAGTTTTAAACGCGAAGACGTGTACGTCGGACATTCAGCACCACTTTCCTGTAAGCCTAGAAGTTTGACAATGGTGTTTGGAATGTCGAGCATGATTCGACTGACTTAATTTTAATTATTAAATTTTCGGAAGAGCAGCTAAACCATCTATCTGTAGCCAAACTTATTTGTTATCTAATTAATTATCAGGCTCAACATAGCCCAATAGATAATCTGACAGATCTTTTGGAAATAGAAATGTGTTTATTATGTAAATTACACAATCAATCCGCAAGAAGGAAGTGCAACTACTCATTCTTTCACAGTTAAGAAAATATTGTGGCAATATAAATTAAAACTTTCAGTTGTATGAAATATGTTGTAAATTCCCGATCTTACAATGGTGGAAGCAATTGTTTCCAATCAAACCCCAACCACTTGTAATGTAATCTGAGTAAATTTTCTTTTTAGCGAAGTTTTACATTTAACAAATATTCTGCCAAATCCGAGAGAAAAGAATTTGTTAAAAATAAACTTTCCTTTAAAAAATGCAATTAAAATACTCGAAATATTACATCTATGACGTAAAACTCGTGACGTAACGCGTGACGCATTGCAACGACAAATTCGAATTCGTTCCATTTCGTATTGTTGCCGACGCCATCTTGGAAATTTATGCTTTCCGGAAATTGCGAGTTCTTTTTCCCTCCATTTTAACATTTTTCGTACAAATTTTAATAATGAAAACTCGCGTAACGTAGGTAACTTAATATTTTTCGATTTATATCAAAATTAAATAATTTAAATTAGATACGCTTTAAACCTAGATTTGCGGCCTGTAACCTGTAAGGTTACGGAATGCGTTTTTATAATTTTATTTATTACTACAAATATCTTAGCGATATTTTACAAATAAAGAGGACTATTTTGGCATTTTAAAGAAAACATTTGCAATTAGTTAATATTCTGACGTAGAAGGTATGACGTAACGTGTGACGCATTTATCGCACGTTCCACCGATTCGAATTCGTTCGATTTCGTATTGCCGACGCCATCTTGAAATAGAAAGTTTTCTGGAAATTGCGAGTTATTTTTCCCTCCATTTCGAGATTTTTCGTAAATGTTTAATTACATAAACCCGAATAACGCAGGCAATGTAACGTTTTTTATTTATAAGCGATCAAAATTGAATAATTGTCGATAGAATATTAAATGTAAAAGTCTTAAATTTTTACTTAAAATATTTAAGGTTGTTTCCACTTAGCATCGAATTAAATTATCAGATTATAAATGATATTCGCTTGCATATTGTCTTATATTCTTTTGAATGAAGCGATAAATGTCCTGTACTAAAAAATTATTTTAATATTAAATTAATTAATTAGCTAATCTAATGAATCATCTCAATCTTTTCTATTCTTAATATTTAAATTCTTAAATTATTCTAGGAAGAAGTATCATTCTCAAATTTTATAATCCACTTTCCAAAGAGACATGGATTCATTTTAAAAACTTCTTGTGCTCAAAAAATTAACAAGAAGCAAAACAAAGGAAAGGTAAGACTTTTTTCTTTTCATTCGAATTTGTTATGTATTCTAGACATTAATGCAGTAAAAAATGGTATATAAAAGTTATAATCTTTATTGTCCAGTCTGTGAGTTTATTATTGTAGAATGATGCTCGAAAAGTAATGTTATGCATTCACGCGTTGAAAATAATACAAATTCCAACTTTAATTAGAAAAAATAATTTATTAATAAAAACCAGAATTTTACAATTTATGTATTATTTTTCAATGTTTAACATACCATAAAAACAGTTCATTCGAAAATTAAATTCATAAGATTTTCTCCACTGAAACCTTCTCGCCATAGCATATACAAATGAAATGAAAATAATAATGTTTCCTTATTATACTGATTTTATTCACCTTTCCATTCCTTGTATAATATTAATTTTATATTTTTTATTTATTTGTTGAAAATTCTATTATTATTATACAGTATAATATATTACATATAATGATTTTATGTAATGTATTATTTATAAATTTTTGTTTGATTGTATAGTAAGTATATTTCAATTTTATTTTGTATCGTTGTGATGAAAAACAATTTCTTCCCCATTTTAAAAACTAATTGATTTCATGTACACAAATAAAACTTCAATTAATGTTTTTTTCTATAACAAATCTGGACACAGCTTTAAGAATAACAAACACATTAACATACAAATCTAATTATAATCAAAGAAAGACATTAACATAAACTCAGAAAATTGCTAACTGAGTTTTCCACTAAAATTTAATATAAAACTTTTGGTAATTTATTTATTTTGTATCGTTGTGATGAAAAACAATTTCTTACCCATTTTAAAAACTAATCGATTTCATGTACACAAATAAAACTTCAATTAATGTTTTTTTCTATAACAAATCTGAACACAGCTTTAAGAATAACAAACACATTAACATACAAATGTAATTATAATCAAAGAAAGACATTAACATAAACTCAAAAAATTGCTAACTTAGTTTTCCACTTAAATTTAATATAAAACTTCATCAATAATAATACAGGATATATATTTATTATATTATTTTAAATAATATAATTTTAAATGGATTATTTAAATAAAATAAAATAATAATGTTTTATATTTTATAATGATAATAAATACATATTTTTGGTAAACAGCATCATAGACATGTGCTATATCATCTCAAAAACAGAATTTTAAACAAAACGGCCAAAATACAAAAAACCTTTAATGAAACAAAAATTATACATATATTATAATCACAAAATCTAAACAATTTATTACTAAAAGTAATAAAATACAACACGCCGATTAAAACAATATAATTTCCATAACTAATGCGGCGATAACCAAAACAAAAATATCAAAACATGCACAAGACTATAAACACATTGACTATGACAACAAGTGGAGTGCCGGAGCGCTTTTATGCGGTCTGGCGGGACAGTGGTGGGTCAAAACATGGACAAGACTAT
>NW_019386618.1:6383-13616 GCF_000671375.1 Centruroides sculpturatus | reverse complement strand
TATAATGATTTTATGTAATGTATTACTTTGTATTACTTTGATTGTATAGTAAGTATATTTCAATTTTATTTTGTAAAGTTGTGATGAAAAACAATTTCTTCCCCATTTTAAGAACTAATTGATTTCATATACACAAATAAAACATTAATTAATGTTTTTTTTTTTTCTATAAAAAATCTGAACTCAGCGTTAAGAATAACAAACACGTTAACATACACATTTAATTATACTCAGAGCAGGACATTAACATAAACTCAGAAAATTGCTAATTCAGTTTTCCATTTAAATTTAATATAAAACTTCATCAATAATAATACAGGATATATACTTATTATATTATTTTAAATAATATAATTTTAAATGTATTATTTAAATTAAATAAAATAATACTCTTTTATATTTTATAACGATAATATATATATATATTTTGGTGAACAGCATCATAGACATGTGCTATATCATATCAAAAACAGCATTTTGGACAAAACGGCCACAAATACAATAAAGCTTTAATGAAACAAAAATTATACATAAATTATAATCACAAAATTATAACAATTTATGACTATAAGTAATAATATACAACACGCTGATTAAAATAATATAATTCCCATAACTAATAAGGCGATAACCAAAACAAAAATATCAAAACATGCACAAGACTATAAACACATTGATTATGACAAGTGGAGTGCCAGAGGGCTTTTATGCGGTCTGGCGGGACAATGGTGGGTAAAAACATGGACAAGACTATACACACACGGATTATGACAGCAAATGGAGTGCCGGAGCGCTTTTATGCGGTCTGGCGGGACAGTGGTGGGTCAAAACATGGACAAGACTATACACACACGGATTATGACAGCAAATGGAGTGCCGGAGCGCTTTTATGCGGTCTGGCGGGACAGTGGTGGGTCAAAACATGGACAAGACTATACACACACGGATTATGACAGCAAATGGAGTGCCGGAGCGCTTTTATGCGGTCTGGCGGGACAGTGGTGGGTCAAAACATGGACAAGACTATACACACACGGATTATGACAGCAAATGGAGTGCCGGAGCGCTTTTATGCGGTCTGGCGGGACAGTGGTGGGTCAAAACATGGACAAGACTATACACACACGGATTATGACAGCAAATGGAGTGCCGGAGCGCTTTTATGCGGTCTGGCGGGACAGTGGTGGGTCAAAACATGGACAAGACTATACACACACGGATTATGACAGCAAATGGAGTGCCGGAGCGCTTTTATGCGGTCTGGCGGGACAGTGGTGGGTCAAAACATGGACAAGACTATACACACACGGATTATGACAGCAAATGGAGTGCCGGAGCGCTTTTATGCGGTCTGGCGGGACAGTGGTGGGTCAAAACATGGACAAGACTATACACACACGGATTATGACAGCAAATGGAGTGCCGGAGCGCTTTTATGCGGTCTGGCGGGACAGTGGTGGGTCAAAACATGGACAAGACTATACACACACGGATTATGACAGCAAATGGAGTGCCGGAGCGCTTTTATGCGGTCTGGCGGGACAGTGGTGGGTCAAAACATGGACAAGACTATACACACACGGATTATGACAGCAAATGGAGTGCCGGAGCGCTTTTATGCGGTCTGGCGGGACAGTGGTGGGTCAAAACATGGACAAGACTATACACACACGGATTATGACAGCAAATGGAGTGCCGGAGCGCTTTTATGCGGTCTGGCGGGACAGTGGTGGGTCAAAACATGGACAAGACTATACACACACGGATTATGACAGCAAATGGAGTGCCGGAGCGCTTTTATGCGGTCTGGCGGGACAGTGGTGGGTCAAAACATGGACAAGACTATACACACACGGATTATGACAGCAAATGGAGTGCCGGAGCGCTTTTATGCGGTCTGGCGGGACAGTGGTGGGTCAAAACATGGACAAGACTATACACACACGGATTATGACAGCAAATGGAGTGCCGGAGCGCTTTTATGCGGTCTGGCGGGACAGTGGTGGGTCAAAACATGGACAAGACTATACACACACGGATTATGACAGCAAATGGAGTGCCGGAGCGCTTTTATGCGGTCTGGCGGGACAGTGGTGGGTCAAAACATGGACAAGACTATACACACACGGATTATGACAGCAAATGGAGTGCCGGAGCGCTTTTATGCGGTCTGGCGGGACAGTGGTGGGTCAAAACATGGACAAGACTATACACACACGGATTATGACAGCAAATGGAGTGCCGGAGCGCTTTTATGCGGTCTGGCGGGACAGTGTTAATTCGACTGACTATTCAAACATTATTGTCAAACTTTTAGGCTTACAGGAAAGAGGCGCTAAACGTTTGACGTACACGTTTTTGCGTTTAAAACATCGGCCTTAACCTCGCTATTTAGTTACTGTATAAACGTAATGTACATCTATACAATTTCATTTCTGAAGGGTTACAATTATTCTGTGAAATTCGTATGAAATATTTCGTTACAATACACTATTTGCTTTGAAATACTTTTTATCTTCGTTAAACTGGAGAAAACAGAATGTAATGTAGACGCCATCTGAAATGTACAACTTTATTAATTATCGCTTTACCCTTTAAAGTATTGTTTAAAAGACTATATTCATATAATTACACAAATAATCAAACCTTGAATGGTATGTATTTATTGATGAACAAAAATCCGCCAATCAAAAGACTCAACGACACTTTTCCGAATCTTTTCATAAAATTTAGCATCTGAAAAAGAAAACACAAAGTTACAATCGTGATTATAAAAAAAAAATTATCTGTAGAGTTACATACTTCCAGCTTTTTTTCCAATTCAATGCGACATTTTTCGAATTGTTTGATATCTTGAAACGTGTTGCTCATCTAAAATCAGAAAGTAGATAAGAGACTGAAGGAGAAACAATCAGTTTATCAAAATGAATAAAGCTTAATTACCACGAATGACAATGAATATACCAGACAGTTAGTAATTATGCATGTAAATGTGAATAATACGACCAATCCTAATAGGAGATGCTTTAGAAGTTCATTCGTTTCTGTAAATAACAGTAAATAATACAAAAAGCTGGTCAACCATAAGATACCAAAATAACAAATTTCATTTAGGAAATTCGACTTGGAGTTCAGTTGATCCAAGAAAATTTAAATTTCTTCATAGCGAAACATTAATTCATTAAGCTTTCTTCGTAAATCCGAGTCGTTTCTCTTTATTGCGCAGAGTTCATCGGAGACATGTTGAAAATTTCCATGGGCGATAAACAACAACAACGCTGCCAACAGTAAACCAAAACCAATTATTCCGATGAGACAACTTATGTCAATAAAGATGAAAACAGTGCGTAAAAATGGTTCTCCGGGAAATTTCTGTTTTTTTACTCTTGTTGGATATTCAAATATACTGATCTGTATTTGAAGTACAGAAATCAATACTATTACAATTAGAGCGACTAACAAGATTGTATTTCTGATCAAGGCATTGTTTTCGTCGATCATTTTCTTGCGAAAGTATTCATTTCTGAGTCTATTTGTCAACTTTAATTTTCTTCTGTTGAGTATTGTAATTGCGGAAAAATACATTAGAAATATGAAAGTTATAAATAGTTTGCAGAATATGGGGTCAGCTTTGTAGGCGTCGTGCCATCCCATGCAGAATGCATATTCATTCAAACCGGGGACAGCTTGCCATAGGACGAGAATTGTGCGTTCCCAAAAACTCAATTCTAGTAATCAAATGTATGCCTTTTTAAATTTCGGTTTCTCGAACACTGCGATTGCCTTATCGCAGCTGCAAGTTTGTAATGGTTCTAAACCGAAGATAAGTGCCGTTTTCCAATAGGGATTAAGAAAACAACTGGTACCAATCTCTTTCTCGGGTTCTGCTGACATCTTCTGTATTCTGTTTGATAAAGCGATAAACATTAAAAAATCAACAGAGTTAATTTCTTATGTTCATTAAACGGAGAAGAGATAATGAATAATGAATGTAGAATTTCTTCCATTGACAGCAATATAGTACATATTTTTAACCAAAACGCGTCGTTGTCAAATATCATGAAAGCCTCGACACGAATTTCGCTTCGTGGCCGTTTTGAATTAGCCACAACGCCTTGTGGTCGTTGTTTTTTGCTCAGTGAGCGATTTTGGTCTTTTAGCCTAACAGATACATTTTCTATATTACATTAATTAAAGAAATAATAATGATGAAAATTTTCTAAAAAGTTGACCTTTTTTATATAAGTTACTTTCCCTTAAGTCACTAACTATTTCTTTTCTTAAGTCGGTCATGGCCACCAAGAAAATTTTCCGTGGAAACGATCCACTTAAGAGGACCTTTTTTTAAAATAGTACCAATAATGAGTAATGTTGAAAAAAGACTCTGTTGATGCCCACAGGCAGAGCCGTAACTAGGTAGGTGCAACAGGTGCACCCAGACATGGCCACTTGGAAGGGGGGCCTAAACTGCTGTTTACATGAAATTATATTTTTTAAATTTTAAAATTTTCCGCCTTTTACAGCGCGGTTTGGCGATTACATTTTGCGTTACTTAGGCTACGATTACTGTGGATGCAAATTCTGACGAAATCTTGTTCTGACGAGTTCTGGCGAGTTCGCCGGGAACAAATACCTGTTTTCCAATGAGAGTGGTTAGTTTAGCAGCGAAGGGCATGTCAGAACACGCACGATGTAGTCAGAACTATTCGAGCGTTCAAACGAGTTTGATTTTTTCTTGCGTTCTGACGTTGAATTTCGAGTGTTTTGGTTTTTTGACATGGATATTGATAAATTGTATTAGTGTTGTGTTCCATAATAGGTGTTCGTGGGACATGAAAGACACAAACTATCACAACAGAGATATTTTTCGGAAGAGATAGCTCTCATTCTGAAATACTCGAAAAGCTTTCGCGGGTTGTCCAACAAATCTTGTTATAACATTTGGAACTCTCCCTTATCGTCTCTTCTGGAAAATAAGTGGTTAACATGCTCTGTTTTCCCACCACCTATCAACAATAACTTAATCAACGGACTTTCAAGAAAATAAAACTCATCAAGTTTGTCCATTTTGCTGGGAGGCAGAAGCGTATTGACTATCAGAAAACGCGCACAGTGTAACCACCTTGTTCTGACGAGGATTTCGGACATACTCGTCAGAACAAGATTTCGTCAGAATTTGCATCCACGGTAACCGTAACCTTAGACCCTAGATGTCTGCTCACCAAAGTTCTCAACTGTGGAGACTTTTAGAGTGACGAAGTGAGGTAGACAGAGACCTCAGACAAATCAGCCAAAAAAAGCGATTTTTGAGATTTTTTTAATTTATTTTTTGATCAATTTAAATTTACGTTTATAGTTTTCAAATTTACAGATTTTTTTCTGCTTTATACAGCTCTTTGGCAACTATTAATATTATGATATACAAAACTGTGTTTCGAGATTTTCTACAGTGTGCAGAGTTAGAAATATGTAAACGTAACATTTTGTAACAAAAATAAATCTGCCTGAGGATTTTTTTAAAATTACTAAATTGAAAACAGTAACTCCCGAATAAAATCTTAGTCTCGAGGTAGTAAAAGGCGTGCAGAAATTCTGACATAATTTTTTGCTTTATAGTGGTACGCCTATGTGGTGTATACCTGAACAGCAGATTAAGCGGTAAGCGAACTATGCGGGCACGTAGGGCCCCGAAGGGGCTCCCACAGTCTTTAAAATGCTACTGAAAAAAGGGATTGCGAAAACGCAGAAGATAGCAATAGTCCAGAAAAACGCTTCAATATACAGTGATGCCTCGTATAACGTATGCCTCGAATAAAGGACGCTGCGAACAACGGACTTTCTGTGAACAAGTGAGAATGATGTTTTCACTCTTTTGCCGTTGCCAATGGCAATCTGCTATTTATATAATATATTAGTATTATTAGAATATATTATTAGTATATCTGAAGTACAGAGCTCTCGTTGGGATTCGGTTTGCTCCCTTGTTTATTACGTACATCACCTCAGTGCAGGGTATTTACATTTATTCAAGGGTTGTGCAAATCATGGCTTCTAAAACCAGAGAGGTAATTTCAATTGAAACAAAGCAAGAAATCATCAGAAGGAGTAAAAGTTGACAAAAACTTTCTTGTCGAATGGGGAGAGGTTCAGGAGTTTACCAACACTCATTATCCAAACAGAGCTAAGGCCAACAGGATCAATGATCTCTACAATGACACCCTTGCCTGTCATTTCCGACTGGTGTTGAAGAAGAGAGAGAAACAGACCATCTTGGACATGTTTTTCAAGAAGTCAGCTGCCAAAAAACAAAGAATGGAACAAGAGGAGTTGACCCTGAAAGCTCTGGTAGCCTCTCCTGAATCAGACTCCAATTAAAAAACAATAAAAAAAGACCTGCTGCAATGTGTAAAAAGTGTGTATCTGTATGAATGCGTGAAGAAAGTGTTCCTCCATCTTCTCCTCACAACATCTGACTACCTGGCATAATTGGAGACTGCTCTATTTTCATTTTTTTATGGTACAGTACGGTTATTTTATGGTGCGGAGCGAACTATATGTTTTAACACGTATTTGTATAGGAAAATGCGTTTCGTATAACGGACGTGCACTTGGAAAACGTCACGTCCATGTCCCGAGTTAACCCGGGAAGATTACATAGCGTTACAAAAAACTCGGTCCTTTCGGCCCCCGAAAATTTTTTTCAATTTATGGATGTTCTTTAGGTCTCCAAATTTTTTCAAAAATTTCTACCCGCGCGAAAAAATTTTATCACGATTTTAATTTACCTTTAGACCCTGTACACACTAGGCGTTTTTCAACGCGCGTTAAACGCGCGATTAAAAGCGCGCGTTTAACGCGCGTTTAAAAGAACCAAGAGTTCTATGTAGCCGTACACACTCAAAAGCCAAGCGCGCGTTAAACGCGCGTTTTGCGAGCGCTTATAGATTTTTGTTAAAACGCGCGTTTTGCGAGCGCTTTACGGGCGCTTTGAGATATATGTGCTGCCATGTTACCGTACATGCGATCGCGCGTTTTGCGGGCGTCAGCCGAGCGCTTTGAGATATATGTGCTGAAATGGAGAACGATCATTTCGATACTGATCTATTTATTGATGAAATCTAAAAGAGACCAACCATCGTCAAAGGATTTTATAGATATTTTAAAAGAATTAAAAAACTTGAATTTATTTTGTCTTAGTTTTGGATACAACGTCGCAAACATTTCATGCGTCAG
>NW_019386618.1:0-6069 GCF_000671375.1 Centruroides sculpturatus | reverse complement strand
AATCGCGATTTTAATTTACCTTTAATGACGCACGATTAACGCTTAATTGTTTTTTAATGCGATTTTTTTTAATCAAATTTAATTAATCGTTCTAAAGTTGTAGTGCACGGATTTTACTTCGGTAAAGTTATTTAAAGCTACTTTCTGATATCAAAAACGACCTCCAATAGTTTTTAATTTTTTTAATTGATAGATTTTATTATATATATACGTTTAATTAAGTCGGGGAGTCGGAAATTGCAATAAAAATTTGAATTTTTTAAAAATATTTAAAAATATAGGGCCAGCTAGTATTCACCCTGCTTTAAACCCTTGTCCTCCGGAGATGTCTATGAGAATGTCCTGGGAAATCGGACACCAGCTGTTCTCAAGGTCATCCAGCTGTGTAAACAATGACTCATTGGTGTCAAATTTCGCAGAAAGGAGAGACAATGGAAAATAAAGTTTGAGGCTTTTTCTTCAAAATTAACGCATTTTTTTCGTTTTTTCAGTTTTAAACATTTTTTTATGTTTAATTACATTAATATCAAAAATTAGACAGTAGCAGGGGGTTAACTACGTTATACTAGGCACCACTGTGTGTAGCTACATGGAAGTAATAAATGATATAGCTTTATGATCAACAATATTAACAGATGCTATTATCGATCATATTCTTAAAACAAAGCAAAAATATAGAAAAGGGATTTCTTAATAAATGAAAAAAAATAAGATAATGGAAATAGATAAAACACCAGATGAAGGAAGTAACTGGACACCCGAAAAATTATTTAAAATACAAATCTACAGTACTCTTGACACTCTACTGTGTCAAATAGATTGGCGTTATGAAAAAATGAAAACTATCAGTGACGATTTTTGCTTTCTCTGTGGCTCGTCTTTACAATACATAAGTGTTGCTGATTTTAAAAAATCGGCAGCAGATTTCGCTATAAATATAGCAAAGATTTTAAAAAGTACGAATTCACAAATGAAATTGAAAGTTTTAATTTTGAAGTAACGACTCTTATACAAAATATAGAAACTGCATCTCCGCTTAATATTCTACAGGCTCTTCATGATTTTGGTTTAATTGAGTCTTACCCAAATATCAATGTCGCTCTTCGAATATTTCTAACTCTTCCCGTTTCTATTGCTTCGTGCGAGAGAAGTTTTAGCAAGTTAAACTTAATAAAAAATTATTTAAGATTAACTATCGGACAAGAACGATTATCCAATATTTCTATTATTTCAATAGAATACAATATTGTTAAAAAATATTAATTATGATGGTGTAATTAATGAATTTGCTGAGATGAAAGCCAGAAAAATTCATTTAAAATAAATCTTTCAAAAAATCTATTGTAATGTATTTGTTTTATTATTTTCCCAAAACCAAATAAATTAAGGGGCCTAATGCAAATTCTTGCACAGGGCACAGGAGTGGCTAGTTATGGCTCTGCCCACAAAATAGAAAATCACAAATAAAATAAATATATTCGTACTACCGTAGCTTATATCTAGATGTAACTGTGAGATCCTATCCTTCAGTTTGTACAAACTTGACTACTAACAGGGACTGGAAATTTTACAATCTATTCAAAATAAATTGCTAAATTTATTTAATACGTAAAATTTAACAAAAGAGAGATTTTGGAACATAAATCGATAGGTAAGTAGCCAGATAACACTTACTTTCTGCCAACGCTCTTTCCTGAGATAATTAGATACACTGAGCAAGCTAGAGAAAGAAAATTCGGATTGGATGTTAATAATCCAGTATTATCAATTTTGGAAGTATTTTCAGTCAAGGAACAGAGCAAAAAAATATAAAGTGACTACCGAAAAATCATTTAGATCATCCAGTTCAGTTTGTCATCATTTTCATGATAGTCTACTTCAAGAGTTCCCTCTTCCAAGAGTGAGACTAAACGTCCACTCTTGCTTTGCTCGTTTATTATTCCCACTATTTGTAATTCGTCGTTCGACCAAATCACTATTACTAATATGGCACGCCTCTCAGATTTCACATAACGATTGATTTACATCGATGATGGAGAGAAACAATCGATTGTTTTCAAGTCATAACAGAACACTATAGCTCATACACATTAAATACAGCAGGAGTGTGCCATTAAATGAGCGAGGGGTGTGAAACAGCGTGTACGAATCCTACTGCAGAAGTGTAAGTGTATTGATGGTGTCAAAGGTCGTGCATAGTTCAAACAGTAATCTTAATAAATAACAAAACATCATTGTAATTTAAAGTAGATAAAATGATGTTGAAATCGACAAATCAGTGAAATAATAATCGCAAATACGTTAAGTCCACCCGTCGAAGCTCTGGTGTATCACGAAATCTTAAAAGATTGCAGATAAGAATAAAATAAATAAATGCTAAATTATTATTCTCTGTAGTGATCTGTTAGTACGTTTATAATAATGTTACATCTTAGATTTATTCTCAAGACAATATCTTTAACTCTAAATATAAACTATCGATTATTTCGATCTATACAATAATATTGATTTAATTTCGCAATACTCAAGATGGAAGGCAACTGCCTCTATTGTCTTCTTCATCCAACATTTTCGTTAGCTATACCCTTCGGAGATATCCTTGTCGAACGATGTATCTGTCATCAGCTGACTTCAATCCAATCTAAATTCGTATCAATTCATGCAAATTTCGTGCAATTGGTGATAATAAGCCACTCTCTGATGCTTTTTTCTCACCACTTTGCGACGAAAGACAACATTATCGCTTGCAGCCCAATTGTTAGAGAGGAAAAAGTCAATTCTCATTATATGACAGGAATATTTTTTTGTATTTCTTGGGGTTCTGTTCTCCTAATTGAAAATGGCAGAAAACAGAAATTGCGCTTTAACATGAAAATACCTGAATACGAAGGAGAAATAGAAAAAGTACGATATTACCAACGTATTGCAAATTATACTATCGGAATCGCTTACGCTTTCTTAATGTGTTTGGTCACATTTATCAATCTGATCGTATACAAAGAAATTGAAAAGAATTCAAGCTATTCGAGGGCCATTGTCTGCTCTGTATTTTTACAAATTTCCGCCATTTATGAGTCTACACTATGGATATGGTATGCGGCTGTAACCACACTAATTGGCCTAATCATAACCGACAGATTTAATGCTTTATCACTCCGTTTACAACAGGCGAAAACGCAATGGCCAAAAAAGAATATCAAACGTTTGATATCGAAACACGTCGAATTTTACGATGTAATCGAAGATGTTAATGAAAAATGGAATAAATATCTATTCGCTTTATATGGGCTTATCCTCTGTCTTGTATCCTTCATGATTTACACATCAATATTTAGAACGGAAGTTCTTCATCTTCGTGTTATAATGTGCATTCTAACGATTATTCTAACCATGATAATATTTTTCTGCGTGTTTTCAATTTCTCGCTGCATTTCATCGGTAATTACATGCAACAACAAACATTTTTCATGAAATTTCTTTATTGTAATTACTCGAAATCTATTTTCAGATTTATGATTCTTTTCAAGAAATCAGAAGAGTTGCTAGTGATTACCTCCCATTGCAAGATAAGCTAAAGGTAGGACTATATAGATCACATTAATACTAAATAAATGATGGACTTTATATTATATCGACTTTTTATTGTACAGATTTTGAATTTCATGAAGAAATTTCAAGAAAATAAACTCGGATTCAGCTGTGGAGAATGCTTTGTAATATCTAAAAACATACCAGTTAAGGTAAGAAAATTCTGAAAACTAACATAAAATTTATTTTTCTCACAATTCGTGGAAAGAAATTATAAACATTTAGTCAATTTAAAAATCTTTATTGTGTATTTTTGAATTTTACTTTTCTTCTCAGATGTATGAAAATTGGTATACAATATTCAACATGCTGCTGCAAATACGAGATGTGATTTTAGGAACAACATCTTCATCTTGTACATCAACACCTATTTCGAAATCTTCAGGCAACTTCAGTAATAGTATATCAGAATGAATATTTCAAATTCTGAGAAACTGGAGTAATTCTTTATGTGTGGTTTCATTAGTTTTAGACTGACATTGTCCAAATGCACATTGTGAAATTTGTAGTAATTAGCAATTCTAATTGCAGTTGTTTCTAAAATGGTAATACACATATAATATATAATAGTAATATATAAAATAGTAATACGGTTGTGCGACTAAAACAGATTATACTCTTTGAAGATATTTAATATATCCATAGAGCATGCGCTAGGGTTTTGCCGCCAGGGGCAAGACATGCATTTGACACCCTCTTATCCCCTATATATAATGAAAAACTTTTGTTCTGAAATGCCTTTCCAATTAAAAGTGTAATTATTGTTTTCTGTCAATTAATATGCAACTCTCGAAGTGTAATATAAATAAAAATTTTAAAATATTAAAAGCAATAGCCTGAAAATTTTCCGCCTTAGGCAAATGTCCAATTTGCTCATACAGTAGCACCAGCCTGTATCTCCATAAAAATACACTCGTTTTTTTCACGGTTTTAAAATCTCTTACAACTTAGTGATGCTTTTGCATGTTTCAATGTCTATATACTTTTTTTACTATTGAACACAAGACTGTGTTATTATTTAAACACTTGGCGTTTATCCACTTTATTCAGTCGATACGGGCACTTTTACATGTTTCGGGCGTATAGCCCTCATCAGTCAACTGATAAGAAGAAACATATACATTAAATTATTACACTTTGTAAAAATTATATAACGATTTTAAAACATGTAACTTTTAAGACTTACCATTTAAAAATTCAATGACACTCATACAGCTCAAGTTATTATTCATTGCTGTTAGGATAAGTTGATAACATTGATATCATAAACCTACATACATTAAATTAAAAAATAAAATGCCGTATAAATATACATACACGCACAGAACTATAATAATTTTTTGTTTACTATTGTTTCTTACTGTTAAGTAGGCGTAACATATGTTTTATCTTCTTACTAAAGTTGATAAATATATAGGCAGAGAGAATCTTTTCTAATGATTGATGAATATATTTGATTGGTTTCTCACAACCTTTCATTTGCACATAACAGAATCAGATAAACCTCCCTTAGCACATTATAACAACAAATTTGTTTTTTGGACATTACACAATATTGACTCTTATTGCTAATTTGCATTTTACCATTTATGATGGTCGGATTTTATATAATATTTGTAATAGCCAAAGGTATCTAAATAAACAGAACAGATTAAAATATTTTTTAAAAATTTTTAAAATTTTTCTAAAACACACTAACTATCTTTTATTATTACAATATTTTTAGCCAATCGTTACTTATTTTAATGCTTAGATTCTTGTTTAAACAATTTTTAGAGTTTATTATAGCTACACTTTCTTTAAATTTTCTACTATATGTGTTCTTTTCTTTGTATAAGATTTTTGTATTAGTTTTATCAATGTTACAGTTGTTTAATAGGCAATGATCATGAAAAACTGAATTTAATCTATGATATTTCATATCAGCGATGTGTTCTTTTAATCTTATGCTTAATTTTCGTTTGGTTTCACCTATATAAATATTGGTATCTTTACAAGTACATGGGATTTCATATACTACATTCTTGGTTTCTTCTTTAGTCTCATTATTTTGTTTTTTGGCTTTTATTCTGGCTTGAAGTTTTTCGTACTTAGGTGCTAGTTTTATGTTTATTTTCTGCATTTCTTTGTTAATTTCTTCATATAAACCTTTTATATACGGAAAACTAATATATTTAATATCCGGGCTTTGTTTTTTCTGATTATGTTTCTTGTTATTTATTTTATCATTTATTTTCTTTTCCCATGTACTAATTAATCGATTGGGGTATCTATCCAAGATAAATTTCTTTTTTAAATCATATATGTGTTTGGCCATATTGGTGGGTTTGCTGGTTCTATTTTTAATTTTATTATATTCCATATTGAAGATGTTTTGTTTTATATATAGTGGTCTGTGAGAATCGTATTTTATAGTTGTATTAATGGCACAAGACTTTTTGAAGGGTTCAAATTCCAAGCTATTTACATTCCTTTTAATAA
>NW_019386617.1:0-28640 GCF_000671375.1 Centruroides sculpturatus | reverse complement strand
ACGAAAATATTCCGAAATAAACGAACTGAAAATTGGTAATGGCGACGATATTGATAATGCGCTTGAGATTTTAAAATATTTTTGATTATTTTCAAATTGTAGAAAACAATTTCTTTGTGTGTGTTCTTTTATGGCATTTCTAAATGATAAATCTTTAAAAAGTTGATCAGTAAATTAGACCGTAAGGTTAATTAACCTATTTCTAAATTAGATTTAAACATTAAGTTAAGGCCTATATATATTAGTATGTGTGTATGTAGATATTTATAATTCTTTCATAAATAAATGTTAAATTAATGTATAATTTGTTTTCGATTGAAAATCTGATATGATTTTTTTAAAATATTTTTACAATTTAAAATAGCGTTGAAAGTGAGCAACTAGTGCCGAAGCTGTGAATGCGAAAGGCGTGTATAACAGTTATAAAACGTAGGGAAACTGTTAAAATATCCAAAAATATCACTCTAAGTGGTCCTATCGATCAAAATTAAAATTCAAAACGGGTCTATTCGTAATATTTCTGGTTACTAGAGGGAAGCACTGCATTGCCACGTACAAAAATAGGTCACTCGATATTAAGAAAACGTCGGGAAAAGTTTGGATAATTTAAATAACTAAATTGTTAAAATTAAGTTTTAAGCAAACAATTATTACACAATTAATTTCATCAGTGAGCCCATTAATTAAACATTTATCCAAATTTATATTTCAAACACGACCAAATCAATGTTTAGTTATCAAATTTTACATTTCACTTTTGATCAATAGTCGTTAATCCTCTTATTAATCCGATGACTAATTTAACTTTACTTATCTAAACAGGGAGCATGATTAATGGAAATCGTAAACATTAATATATAAATTCTTTAAGTAAATACACTAAGATAAGCAATTTTAACGACATCAAATCATTTTCAACCCTACCAATTCCAACGCCGAGGTATTTTCAGTACCAGGAATGAGGTTTTTTTTTTTAAGATATATGTATTAGTTTACATGTAAAAAGGTATTTAAAACGTGTTTTAGTCATCGATTTTTGGCTATATTAATACATAAATTCGTGTAAATACATTAAGATAAGTCATTTTAACGACAGAAAATCATTTTATACCCTATCAATTCCAACAAAACCCCTGGCGTTTTAAGTATAAGAAATGTTTTCGAAATGTTAAACATTTTTTATATATTAATTTATATGTATAATGGTATTCGAGATGCGTTTTTATGATCGATTTTCGAGTGTATAAAAGAATAAAAATAAAATATAACAACGGATTTGTATGTGTACACGATGTTGGAGCGCACTTCGTAGACAAGTGCTTTATATATTTCTATATTTTCATACCATTCAATAACGTTCAATAATGCTTTCCCTTTTTTTTCCATTCCGGTATTGGATTATTGATCATACATCTCTAGGGACTAACTAGCTTTCACAGCTGTTCCTTTGCGTCGATAGAATGGTTTTAAAGGTAAGGGTTGACAAAACTCTTACTTTCCTTATTCACCCCTTTTTTTATATTCTATAATTGTGATTTTTTTGAATATTTTTCTTCTGTTAAATTTGGCAAATCTTAAAAAAACCTTTTCTTTTTTTTAAAGGGGGATTAAATCTAAACATTTTTTTTTCTTTTAATTTTCAAACTAATTTTATTTCGAAAATATTTCTATTGAGAAAATACAATCCAATTATCGGTTTGTGAATTAACTTTGCATAGAATATTGACTGATGTTTTACGGATTAAAAGGAAGAAAATTTATTTATTTATTTTATTTAGAAATTTCTTCGGTTTGAGGTTTGTTTTTTTTGTTTGTTTTATGAAAGAATAATTTTAAAAATTCTATATATTCTAAATTCTATTAACGTTCACAATGTAAAAATAAATAGAAATACAATTAATTTTATGTAATTTATGCACGACAAATTATTAATTACTTAGCGATTTCTTTTTCGAGTTTTTTTAAAATAAATAACTCTCAAAATTCGTAATATATAATATTATTTATTTTGAAAATTTTCATTTGTTATTAAGTCGTATGAATAAAAATATGCTAATGAAAGTAAAAATATAAATAAAAAGAAGATTGCATAATGAAGTTGGAGTTGCTTTCATCTTTCTTTTTAAAAAATGAAAATNATGCTTAAAGAGAATGATTCTTTGGGTAAGTTTTACTTCTAATTAGGATGCTTCTACTCTATTTATAAATCTGCATTATTAGAAATATATGGCACACAGAAACTATTTTTAAGTTGGATTCTAATAAATGGTCGACAGACTAAATGACGATTCCAGTAATATTTTTACTCCGAACGTCATTAAGGAAACTAATCAATATGGAAAAAAAAAAATAATTATAAAAAAAAGAAGAAGAAGAAGAAACTACCGAAAATGGGTAAATTCCTTTCAAACTGTCAACATTTTTGTCTTCTATCAGACGAAGAAGAGATAAAGAGTTGTGTATTTGTCTCAGAACAGTAGATTCGAAAAACGAGATAAAATATTAAAATGACCAAATTGACAAAGAAAGAGATTTGATCAGAACAATAGGACTAGAGTATCATGAATTTTGTGCCACATGACGTGTGATTTAATGTCTGCATTCATCAGCATCCAAAAGCTATACGAATAGAGTTGGATCCATTAATAATGTTTATGGAATTTTTCTCTACCCATCGTCTGTCGGAGTCGATGATTAGGGAGAAAAGTGTAAATCATTGTTCTCAGTATTGCTTCATTGGACACAAAGCGGGTCTCCGTCATCAATTGTACTTTAAAAAATTTTCCCCAAATCTAGTTTAATGATGGTACGAAAGACTTTGATAAAGATTGTTAGAAAATAAAGTTTTTATATATAGATTTATACTCGTCCATTTTTTTTTTCCTTTCTTTCCTTCGATCCTTATTTTTTTTTCACTGGTCAGATTTTCTTTACTGTCCTTCGAACTTCACTCGTTTTGTATTTTGGGTTTGAGTCCTTTTCAGTTAAGTTGAATAAATTGTGACGACAGTACAATGATACGCGATTCTGAATAGTACTTGGAGATGTAACAGAAAAGTAGTAGCCAATAGAACTATACAATTCTATACAGATGAATTTCTACACCATTGTTAGCCGGCTTGAATCGCATAGTAATAGACTTTTGGAAATTTTGGACCCGAGTCATACGTTATTATAATATGACTTGTATCATTAATAAACTCTTCTTGCTTATTACCCAAGTGTCGCGATATGACGTCACAGCTATTGATCTTAAGTAGTCATTTCTCAGAACATTTGATCAATAACCGTTTCAAGAAATGTGATATCATTAAGATATTTTGGTCTCCAAATGCTAATTTTACGGTTGGCAAATACATTATACATCGGTAATAGACAAAATAGTAAAAATTCCATCGATGAACGAGCTTTAGAATTGTTCTTATTCTTTTGTATTGGTGAGTCGTTCCAGATGCCTTGGGTAGTAGTTTGCAAACTGTAAGGTTTTTGCTATCCCGGGAGTAGATTCGAGTATATAAGAAATAATCCATTGTAAAGATGGGTGAAAGGAGGGAAATGATTTGTGCCAGAGGCATCGTTGCCCCTGACGAAGACAAAAGAATCCCATAATAATCAATCACAGGACACCCTTGGGCGAGGTGGGGACAGGCGACACCTGCAGACTAGACACCCCCTACAGATTGGGGAATGTTGTCCTTCAGTTTTTATTCCTAAAAGTTATAATAATTTGTTCGATAGAACACAACAAAGGCTGACAATTATCCAAAGTGTCGTTTCCTAATTTACATTCATATCATCGCTGTAATATTGTTATGCGGTTGTCACTTAAAAGTAAATTTAAAAATTACGCTAAAGTACGAGTATTTTATGTTATCAGTTGTGTAATTGGTTGACGTGATAGGGAAGTGAAACATTGACACTCCTGCAGGTAACTTGCAACTTAAGTGGCATCTAGTTACAACAGGATGTTTCTTCTTCGTTATTATAGAAGGTGAAAGTCAATAGAACGAGAGCAAAGTATATCCAATCAAAAATTAATTTCTCTCTCAGACATTGAGAATGTGTCGTAATGATGGAGTAATGAGAATAAGTTACATTGACTCGTCTGTCATTACACTGTTAAGAAAGTATAATTTCTAAGGTCCCTAAGGTCATGTTACACCCAGCTTAAGGGAAATAAACAGGTAGGTTAAAAATTTTTGTAGGAAAGGTAAATACAGTATCAGGATGGAAACAAAAATATTGTATGTTTGTGTGGTTTGAAAACATTTGGCATCATGATATGTAACTTCTTGGCTTCTGGAGCCGAACCGGAATATTGCTTGATTTTACGATTCGCTGGACGGCATTGGATATGTTAATGGCCGCAGACGACCATCCGGCTAATGGTGCTGTGTCCATCGCCATTCAGACATCTATACCACTTGGGACATAGCAACTGGAGTAGCCACCTAAATATGTCACTCGTTGCTATAGAAACAAGCCGTGCTGCTATTTTGCACACAATTGTGTCTAGCTAATGATAGTGCTTTTAGACCTGCTGCAAAGAGTAGGCAGAAAGGTCACTTTTCACTGGCTGGATTAAGGAAAAAATAAACGATATTTCTGCCATTTTTCGAATTACCGGCTCAGATGAGTCTAATCCGACTTGCAGCTCTCGCTCCCCCTCTTTAAATCGGCAAATAAATATATAATCGGCCTACCACACTGTTCGTCATTTTAAGTAGAACAGACTTGATAGATAACATTTCGTAACGATAGTTTCTTCGCCCCATCACGTGATCAGGTAGGTCACCTTGCAGTGACGTCATGCGACAAGCCATGGGTGACATTTCCCACGTTCACCTGGATCCTAAGCTTTTCCTGTTCTATTGGACTGGCTTCACTTAGTTTCTCGAGTGGATCTTTTGTGATTAAGTAATTACCATCTGGACGAAGACGTCTCCTAATAAGGTCCCTAACTGCGTTCATTTTGCACGGAGTTTGGACATTACTCTACTAATTTTCTTCGGTTCGTCTCCATGTTAAAATGCTCTACAGTCAATTGCTAATGGAATTACTTTATTTATAAAAGATTTCTTAAAGCTATGATACTTAAGAATATGTAAATAAAATATCAAAGTATCGTATATAAAAATATGTCCAGCTCATTTGGCAATCATAATAATAATAATCATTTTTTGCTGATAATAAAATTTTTTATGTTTAATAAACAATAACATTGTGTGGAAAACTTACATTAAATTATAGCGCTTTCAGAAAAATTGCTTTTGTTTTCATTTTCAAAATGTCAACTTCTACACGTTACTAAATATTAATCACGTATTTTTCTCTGCTATTATATATATATATTTTTTTTTATTATATTTTGGTAAATTAATATTTAAAATCAAAGTTTTAGGGGCAATAATTATTAAATAAATAAAAATATTTCGGAAAAAAGATAAAATCCGAAATGCGCTGCAGAAAGTATTGGAAATCAAATACGAGGAATGCAATCGGTATTGTTTTCTGTAGTTTTATATAGGCCTGTTTTTATTTTCTTAAAATGCGATAAAATACGATAACGTAAATCAAAATTAACGATTATGAAAACATTATCTTGTAAAAGCGATTCCTTTTAAGTGGGTCTGAAGTTCGTTATTCTTATCAAATAAATTAATGCGTAAATTATTAATTAATGAAAATGTTTTTTATGGAGGTAATTTGCTTGATGATTGATTATTGGCATTTTTTTTAATAGAGTCAGTTGGAGGTGTCCACGATGACGTAGCACCATGGAAGCCGAAGCACCAGCAGCGGCCATGGACACTGGTCAGGGGAGGGACAATCATGTGCTGGTAGAGAGGAGTTTACCTCTCCCTCTCAATTCCTGCTCGTCCGATCAAGTGGACTCAACATCCGGGGATCAGAAGGCATCGCGACCAAGTCACGAAAGCAGAATGTCCCCTGAACAGGTCCAGTGCAGTACCAAGGTGACCCAATGTGGTAGTTGTAGGACGGAGTTCGACACAAGCAAGGCCTATTTGGAACATGTGTGTTGTGGCGAGGCCCGTCCTTGCAAGAGAGGAGACGGACAGCAAGATGGGTCAGACAACAGTTCAATCAGCGACGTTGAGAACTTCACGGGAAAGATTGTTTATAATCCAGACGGTTCTGCATATATCATTGAGGGTGCCGACTCCGAATTGAGTGACGACGAATGCAGTTTGGATCTACCTCAGCAGGAAGGATGTATTGTGGACGCACGAGGTGTCACACCCTCCCCATTCAGGGTGTTCCCTCAAGTAGTGAACGCACTACACATCTCTAGGAACCCTGCCCTCTACAGTGCCCTGTACGGTCAAGCGTACAGCCTCCTACAAGAGAAGAAAAAAGTTCCTGAAGTTCCCGTTATGCATAGTTATAGGGTTTTTACAATGAGAGATAGACAGGCCACCGAAAGTGGCACTTCCAATGACGATACGAACTTAGGGTCGACCAAACACTCTAGTAAAATTGATAAATCTAATTTCCCTATTTTGGACTACGCCACCGTACCTATCAAACCAATACTAATGTGTTTCATTTGTAAACTATCTTTTGGATATGCCAAATCGTTTGTTGCTCATGCAGTTGGTGAGCATAATATCACACTGGTTGAAGAAGAAAGAGAGGTTATGTCTCAGAAAAACACTTCGGCTGTAATCCAAGGTGTTGGAAAAGACAAAGAACCGTTGTTATCATTTTTAGAACCTATTCCTACATCATCAGCTCAGGTCATCGGGTATCCAAAATTTTCGAGCGCCTATTACGTCCCTAACAGCTCATGTCCTAGTTCCTTTGCATCAAAAGACCCAGTGACAACAGTGTTCCTAAATGCTGTAAACACAGCTGTGTCCAGTGCTATGAGGGGTGGATACAGCGCAGCAGTGACCACACTTGTGTCAGCCACGTCGAGTCCAGTATCATCATCGATGCCTGAAATAAGTGCATCTAAAAGTTCCTCACTCACCAGACATACACTGGGCGGTCCAGACTCAGAAGTCCTAGCACCCGAACTTGAAGATCTAGCGAATATCGAGAAAATGGCCAAAGCAGCTGCTGCAGCAGCTGCCGAGGCATCGGGTACCAGACCTCCATCATCACCCATGTCTGAAAAACAACACGAGAAGGAAAGTTCTCCTAATGGCCACATTGAAGAAACTGATTCATCTGATGTCAGATCAAACCTGTTTGCCTTTGGAAGTGGTAATCTAAGTAGACTGGAGCGACCTACTAGCACCGGCAGCACTGATAGCACCTCTCCTGGTGTACGGATGTCCCCTAAAGGACTGATAACACCCAGTCCTGTTGTGCCTACATGCCATTCGCCTGCACCATCGACAAGTAGTCCTGTTTGTGTTCAGCATCCTGAAGGAAAGCCCAATGGGGTGGAATGTTCCAAATGTGACATGGTTATGGGTGTCAATCGTTCCTTAGGCACTCAAATGACCATGATGCATTCGCGCAATTCGTGCAAGACGCTCAAATGCCCAAAATGTAATTGGCACTATAAGTACCAAGAAACCCTCGAAATTCATATGAAAGAAAAACATCCTGAAAATGAAATGAGTTGCATTTATTGTCTTACCAATCAACCTCATCCGCGTCTTGCACGAGGGGAAACTTACACTTGCGGTTATAAACCGTATCGTTGTGAGGTGTGTAACTATTCAACCACTACCAAGGGCAACCTTAGTATCCACATGCAGTCAGACAAACACATTAATAATGTTCAAGAACTGCAGAATGGCAACATCAGCACCGATCATATGCTTCAGCCTCAGGGTCTGCCAGCCCCGCCACTTCCAGACCCTATGAAGAAAGCTCCCCCTACTAATAAACCAAAGGCCACATGGCGGTGTGACGTGTGCAATTACGAGACGAACGTGGCAAGAAATCTGAGAATCCACATGACGAGCGAAAAGCACACTCACAATATGATGGTTCTGCAACAGAATGTCAAACATATGCAGCAATTCACTGCCTTTCAACAGGCTCAGGCTCTCGATCCTCTGTTTCAGTTCCATCCTGGCCTACTCCTGCCCTGTGATGCTCAGCTGCAACCAGAAGCTGCCTTAGCTGACATGGCTTATAATCATGCTCTGTTGATGATGGCAACCCAACAGCAGCAGCAACAACAACAGCAGAGAGCTATGGCGGCAGCAGCAGCTGTAGCTGCTGTTAGCGGGACGGGCAAGAGTACTCTAGGACCGCCGATAAACGTGGGCAGTACTGTGGACATGGAACAGGGGGATACTGCGCTTCGCACAGATGTTCCTTACGACGATTCACATAAATTGTTCCAATGCTGCGTTTGCAATGTATATTCGGCAGATAACATCGAGAACTTGAATCAGCACATGCAACAAGATAGAACTTGGCAACGCGAAGAAGAAGTACTAATGGCTGTGGCTGGAAGCTACATTTGTAAACTGTGTACCTACAAGACGAACTTGAAGGCTAACTTCCAACTTCATTGCAAGACCGATAAACATCTTCAAAAATTACAACATTTCAACCATGTCAAAGAAGGCGGTCCTGTAACGGAATGGAAGTTGAAGTATATGAATGTTAACAATCCTGTACAAGTAAGATGCAACGCATGTGATTACTATACAAACAGCATTCATAAATTGCAGCTTCACACAGCCAATCCAAGGCACGAAACTAGTAGTAAATTATTTCTACATCTCCAAATTAAAGAGAACTCTCTAAACATTGAAAATAAATATTATAGTTGCAAGTTATGTCACTTCTTTACACGAACCAAGCTTAATCTCATTCAGCATGTTCACTCACTCCGTCATTTAAGAAATGACAATATTCGGCAAATGCAACTAAAAACTGAGGGAAGAGATGTTACTGAAGACATTTTTCTGGTCAAAGAATACAAAGGAAACGAAAAGATTATTTTTGATGCTGATGTTGGTGAGTTTAGCCCTTTTTTCCCATTTGTTTCTCTTTCAAGGGTGGCTTGTTCGAAATAAAGCTATCTCAACTACTTAATATATATATTNGAATTTTCATGTTGATATAAAGTTATTAAAATATAGTATAATGTTATTGTTATCATTTATATTCATTTAGAGGAAAGCATTATAATGACGAGTTGTTTAATGATAAAACTTAATTAATTCACCATTTAAAAAAGAAAATATTCATTAGAATTCAAACAAACTTTCTAAATAAATACGAAAAAAAATCATTTATTAAGCAAACAATACCTAATTAAAGGATAGTTATTTTCTTTTAGCCAAAAGTAGACATTTTTTTTCTACTAATATATAAAAATTTAATGTGAAGAAATGCTAACGCGATGTTTATATAACTGATTTTTTTTCCTCTTAATTATGAGGCACGAATATTAGAAAAAATCCAGTCCTGTTTTACCACATTTTTATTTAAATATATACCTTAATAAGTCTCCTATTTTTATAGCCTGTTTCTTACGCGTAACATTTATTTACATCATGATATCGAAGGATGTCTTCAGAATACCAAGGAATATTTGCTTCCCGAAAATTCTTACCTTACTTGACCCGTGTGTAAACCCCATTCCGATTTTCACTCTTCGACTCTGAATTGCTTACATTACCCAGTTGTCACACACCAAACAAGTGTCGTTGCTTCTACCATCCTCATACAACTTGTATAAACTAGCGGATATTTTCTTTTATTTTTCTTATACGTCACCTATTATTGTATATATATCCACTACCATTAAAAGTATAAGCGATACATCGATTAAGTTTTTGTTAAAATCTAAAAAATCGAAGTGTCTTGTCTTTGAAATTCATATTTCCCTAGAGGATAATGTTTTAGAATCATTCACATTTTTGTCAGTTTAATGAACTTTACGCTTTCTTCATCGTCTCTAAAAGTTGTTCTGTTCCTCCGGGCAATAGGATAAAAGAAAATTCTTCAGTAAAGTAATGACTGGTGTAATGCACATCTATAAAATTGTGTTGAATTTCTCTCTATTTTACTACCACAAAAGTTTCTATGGCTTTTAACTACCTCCTTTCTATGAATTGCATTTATTCAGCTAATAAACATCTTATGCGTAAATAGAGAATACTTTACGCTAATATCTTCCTTTCAATAGCTGGCAATTCTTGTAAATTTCACAGCTGGACTTTCGAGAATTTCATCCGTGTCTTTATTTTAATTTAATTTATATTAAAATTCATTTAAAAAATGATCTATCACTCACTTAATCATATTTAAATATAGTTTACATTCATCGCTTCATTAATTTACAATATATTTAAAATAAATTGCCAATTCTGTAAATTTAACAGGAAACGTAGACGAAAAAAATATGTAAAACTTTAATTATATATTAATTTCGAGTTAAAATTTAAGGTTTTAATTATTTTCTTGTCATCGGTTTGCGACTTATCTATTCTAGTAGTATAATTACACTGATTGCTTCTCGCCATATTTAATCGAGCGTTGAGAAAAGCAGTATCCCTGGAGAGAAAAGCTGTCACTAAAGGTTCATCGAAAGGTGAAAGAGTTGACTTCATAATTGTTAGCGAACGTCGACATCCATTTGATACGAACAACCAGGAATTACCATTGGGAAGTGCAAGATTTGAAGTTAAGTGATGACGGGATGGTTCTGTCCTTTCGTGTGAATTGATCACTCACACGGGATGTAGAGAAACAGAAACGAGTAATGTCCTCTGCGAGAGAAAGTGTCTCCTAATGGGAACCTTTCACTCAATCACCCTTGACACTTTAACGCGACAACGACCTGTTTGCATTGCCAACTTCCATACCTATGACTTGCATAAGCGTTAATATAGACGACACTAAAACGAATATTAAAAAGGTATAAGCATTAAATTCTTTTCATTTAATCACTTTTATTAAGAATTTTTTACAAAAATCTTCCAAATACGCGCGTGTTTTTACATCTTATACGCGTTTTAAACAACGTTACTGAAATTACATTTNACTGTATTCATTCTTTTTCCGTGTTGTTTCAATTAAATTATTTTGCTTCTTACAGAGCTTGCTACATTAGTATCTGTATTATTTTAGTAATAGTTTAAAGCCTTTTCGTTGGCTTTAAGCATTAAACTTAACTTTATACTAAACAAGAATACTAAGAAGGAACAACCAGGCAAGCAGTGACAAATGACCGACGGGAAAGTCGACAGATTTTTTTAATTTAAAAATTTCTTAATATTACTATATTTTCAGATCTAGGGAGTTCATACTCAAACAATGATCATTTAAGTGAAAGCAAACATTATGATTTGTGTAATGATAGCAAGTCAGTTTTATTTTCCCAGGCAAAAAATAATGAAATTGATAAATTAGAAGCACATAATTCATCAATTGTTGATATAAAAGTAAGATTTTCTTTTAAATACTTTAAATTTAAAATTGGCAGAAACGCCCTTGTAAAGTTAATGAAGTTGAGCAGATGGTAAGAGGAATTCCTCAATCTGAGGTATATTAAATTGCCTCAATCAAGACGTTGAAGTAAGGAGAATCGAACTTGCTTCTACACTTTTGTCAATAGAAATAAAAATCTCTCAGCGGAGTGATCAAAGTTAAAACTAAAGAGAGATTTGATATTCATTTAATAGTTGCAAATTTTCTTAAGAGTATCGTCGATGGTAATACTTTTTAATAAAAGAAAGATAATGCGCAAAATGAAGGTTACAATTAATGAGATGTAATTTATGCTTTTGTTAAAGAAAAATATGTAAGATTGTAAAATATAAAAGAATTATTAATTCGAGTACTGCCTACTTAACATTTCGCAAAGTTGTTCAATTAGCTACTACTAGATGAGGCATCCATTCCCTCAGGGATTCGACTGGAGACCATACTTTACAAAGGGGAAGAACGTCAACAAAAATAAAAGCCTGTGATAATTAGACTGGGGTAGACAAAAGTCTAAGAATCGACGGCATCAAAGTATATATTTTCTTATTTTTAACGCTTGTTAAACTTTAGTTTTACAATTTTTATAAGTTTATTAATATCCTAATAATTAAAAATGTAGTTAAGAAAGAGAAACTGTAAAAAAGAATTATGTAATATATTAATTGACTTATGCTGAATATCAATTTGACTTATTAAAATTTAACATTTGAAATTATTTTTTTTTCTCTTAAAGTAATCAATCATCTGACAGATTAAATGAATATAAAAGAGTCAGAATGATATTAAATATTATAGAAAATTGTGTGCAGATTTAAAAGTGATTTGCTACTGCGTATACTAGTTACTTTTAATGTATGTATTATTCAGATGTGTAAAAAGAAACGACTTTAAAAGGGAAAAAAATAGGAAGAAATTGTATTCACAACACTTGATATACCTCTCAGTTGGAAGAATTAATGGCGTCATAATTCATTGTTTCTTACTTCTTGATAGTTTCTTCTTTGTATATAGGGCCTTTTCATTAAACTTATATGATTTTTTCATTAAGTTAAGAGTATAATAAAAAGTAGAAATTATATAATTTGAATTAATTTTCTATTTTCATTATGATTAATTTAAATAAGAAGCAAGTAAGTCCGATAATGGGTTTGTAAAAGCAAAGAAAAGAAAATGTTGAAGAGTAAAATAAATGATGTTGATTTATATAACAGAATCATTTTATAAATTAAACATTATAGAAACTGAAATATAGTTTTTGCATGCAAAATTGAATAGTTTAAACAAGAAAAATGTATGACATTCCTCTTACCAAAGGTATATTAATATATTTTTTATTGTAGAAACGTATTACGAAAATATATTTTATTATAAAAATGCAAAAACCTCAGAGAGAGAATTTCCTAGTAATATATTTTATATTTTAGAAATTGAAAAATAAAAATAAGAAAAAGTGTATTTTGTAAACCTCAGTAGAGGAATATACTTTTGAAAGGTAAAAGGAGAGGGATAAAATATTTCAGTTTCTCGAAAATTAAGTAGGGTTTGAGTAAAGTTGGGAAAACTTTGCTCGAATGCAAAATTGTTGGTTGATATTATATTTGGTTGATGTGCCAAGTTAGAATTTTAGAAGGAGAAATGCGAGATTCTCTGAGTTCATATTACACAGGCGATGGTTCGATATTGACAGCTCTTCAAAGAAAGGAATCTTTGGTTTCTTTACCTTCAAAGAAAATGCATATTTGTCCTATTGAAGAGGAAAAATACCCAAGTCGCAGGATATCATTTAATTCTTCTTTACTTAAATTACTGTTTTAAATACTCTAAAAAAGGACTCATTTAGAGGTTTTGCAATACTCTTATACATGTTTTGGTACTGCTTTTCTTTTAGAGATTCATATAAAAATAGCTTTTCTATATAATAATTTTAACTTCAAAATATGATTGTTTAAAAATTGCACTAAGAGAAAATTGGTACAAAAGAAAATGGTGATTTTTGGATGATTTCTTTCTACTCATTTATTTAGGCACATTTCGCGATTTCCCCGGTTTGCGGTATAGAATTATCTGATTTTAAGGATAAGATGAGCCAATTACGGAGTCTGAGTGGTATTTGGGTCAATCGCTGCACAGTGATCTGTGGTCACACCCATACAATGTCGATAGGGATACATTCCATAGTTAGCGTCACGTTTCCTTATTTAGCTGATTGGTTAGTGGTATGGTGGGAATTACTCCACAAAATGAAATCTAATTATCAGACAATACCTTTATTAGTTTCCATAAGTTCGAAATTTAAGTTATACGTTATGAAAGAAAGAATCGAAATTATTCCTTCAACGATAACAATTCTTTAAATCTGTTTTTCCTTCGAATAAAAATATAAATTGTTATTTCAGAAAACATTTTAGAAGCAGAAATATATACCAAATTCAGTTAAGGGTAGAGTCTTTCAACCGTTTGTTCCGCCTCTTTAACTCAACAAAATAAACCTTTAGTGGAATTTTTTTCTCTCGAATTCCGTTAACTTTTCAAAATACCCGTTTGTATACATAGTACAAGCACACAATTGTTCCAAAGTCAAATAAAAGAACAAGGAAAACTAAACCATCATTACATACTAAATTCTAACCTTAAACATATTATTACTACTTTTTAACAAACTTTATATTATATTATAAGTACAAATCCGAATTTTTTAGAAAAAAAAAATATATATATATATATATAGGCCTATATATAGTTTAGTAGTGAATACAATACAAAATTCTTGTAAGGAAACGCGTACAAAAAAATCTATTTTCTACTCGCTTTAAATTACTGCTGATAGAAAAAAAATCCTTTTTTAAAGCTAATTATGTGAAGTTATATGTATTTTGACATAATCTCCTTTAATTTACAGTTGTAAATTTTTGCTATGGTCAATTCCAGGTGTTATCAGAAAGCAACAGAACATCTTTACGACAAATATCGATCGCGAGGAGACATCGCGACAAGTTTCATGACAACTTGAAATATCTCGGTATCAAAGAAGCGATTAGTTTTAGTTTGGGCGTTTGAATCCTCTTTGATGCGATGTGACGAGAGCTTATACTAAGAGAACCTCTCCAATCCTTTGATTTATGCAAACACATTGAAGATAAAACCGTAAGTAATGAGTTTGAATAGAGGGGTTACATACACACGCATATATATACATTTCTTAGGTAAATTCCTTTTATTTTATACGTTTAATTAAACAGTAAATAATCCGAGTTAAAAATTTCATAAATTTTAAAAGTTTTCGAGGATGAAATATTTTTTTTCCTATTGTTTTGACAGTTTAAAAATTATGTCTGGTGTCCTTATACTCTCCGTTATCAATGGTTTCCAATGAATAAGCGTATTGGAAAAGTGAGTCATGGTGACATTCTCTGGCTTTTAGCATTCAGTTGAGTTAGATGTACGAAATTCGATCCATTTTAGTGCGATAGCAGATTAGTTTTCAAAGAAAATAGATATCTATCGACATCGATCGTTTCAGACACCTATTTTGTGCAGATCATAAAATGGTCAAATGATAGCATTCTATTGGCTAGATGAACTACTATTCAGCTTATATCATTCACAAAACGGCATAAATTTACTGGAAGTAGAGATAGATGACTATATATATATTTTTTTTCAATAAAAATGGAATAAAGTCCGGTTTCTGCCTTCGTAGTAAGCGATAAGGTTGATCTCAATGGAATGTGAATAGAAGCTTTCATTCTGTTATTGAAAGGCTGACTTCACTCTACTTTTATACAAAGGGCGTGATTTTTCACTTGACACTATAAATACAAAGTTGCACATTCTATTATTTTCTCTCTTTTTTTCATTTTTATTTATTTATTTTTTGATTATTTTAAATTCTACCTTATTTTTACCAATAGTTTCTGTCAACGTTTTTTTGAATGGAATTTCTGCATTGTGTTATTGTTAAAATTAACAAAAGCAACGTTTTCTCAGCGTAAGAAACTATTTAAAAAATATAGAATTAATTTCCAACATTAAATATAGAAAATATTGGATTAAGTAACACTAATAAAAATTAAGTGGCAAGAAAGATTGATTGTTAATTAATGAAAACCCTAAGAAGTATTCTATAATTTCGAGCTGTAATCATTTTTAATATACAAATAAATTTACACTTAAACTCGGAATTAGTATTTGGCAACGTTTCAAATCCCTAAGGTATAAATTTGATATATCCTGTACGTTTCCACTTTGGAAACATAACGTTATGACATAACGTTAACAAACAAAAATAAAAATCAATATAAAGTAAATTAAAGAATTTATTGCTTTAATAATTAAACCAGTCTATATTAAGCAAATTACATTCCTTCGGGTCAGACAGAGTGAAGTTTAAATGTTACGACTTGCCACACGCTACTGACTGTTATTTGTCGGGATATAAAATATTCCATGTACTCATTGGTTAATGTACGTGGATGGAAAGCACAATCTTAGGATACCAAAACCTCGTATTCATTTAGAATTCCAAGAGCGAATCCAATATCTAGAGATGGTAACAATCAGTATATAATATATTCCGGAGTTGTAAAGGTTAATACCCATTACTTAATTAACAAAATCAAATGATATATTAGCGATGGTTTTAAACTTTTAACGAGTCGAACAATTGGGGGTACCTTGGCAATTACATCAGACATTTAGCAACAAAACTTAAGACATTAGCAGTTGCTTTCCAATGAATTATGGATGCATAGCAGAACGAGATTCGGAATTTCCTATTAAAGTTTCAAAGAAAGAAGTTGGTGTGATAAAGTAATTTCTTCTAAAAAATTGTCGTATGACCCCGTACAATGATCCTCAATTAATCTAATAACGGTACTTTCTTGTATGCGGAACAAATTGATATCTGTCTGTACTGTTATCACGTAATATACCTCAGTAATGGCATAGATTTTCACTCGTTCTTTATGAGATATTCATTATTGACTTATATCTTAATGGCTTGCTAGAGAGATAATAGTTTTCGCCATTACCTATATTATCGATTAACTTGACTTTTTCTTTCTTTTTTTCTAATATCAAAATTGGAAATATTCGAAGAGTTTGCTTCGAATAATTCCGAAAGAATTCACAGTCGATTGAATCAAAAATTATTCTAGTTTTGTAAAATTCATGGATGAATGAAGAGTCATTATGTTCTTTCTTTGCAGTTGATGACCCGTGAAGTTTTTACCTTTTATCCAATTTTATTCATAAAATATTACTTTTAAATATTAAAGAAAATTGTTTTCAATTATTTTTCACTCGGAAATATTGATACGAAAAGTATTTTTTGAATGCCCGCAAATCCTCTCAGCCGTCTTTATTGTTCTTTTATATTGTTCTTGACTTTGTATGGATACGATTTTAAAAGATTAAAATATTCGTTAATTTTTTAAAAAATTGAACTGTAATTTATTGATCACAGGATGTAATTATACTGATATGCCCATAACTAAGAACACATTACATGATATCTTTGGTATACGCAAACTAATGAATATACAATAAAAATAGAACTCTATTCCGTAGAACTGTTGAGGAATTGAACATTTACACAACATAATCGCGCTCTTGTTATTATATATAGCAAATAATATGTAAATTATAAACATGTACATACCTGAAACTAAGAAAAAAGGTAAAATAATACATTATAATGTATTCTAAATTCCGTTTATCACAGAAAATAATCGAATTGTCTTCGTCACAAACACCAATGATTACACCTCGCTGTTAAACAGAAAAGGTGCACATATAAAAATAATGGTCCTATTTACTGTATGTACACGGATATTACTACTTAATTAGTACATAGCATAGATGTTTATTAGGTATCCCGTGAAGGACCAGATAGCACCAATAATCAATCATTTCTAGGAACTTCTTTGATGATTCTGTCACTCGTCACTCGAACGATTGGTATATTTATATATATTAATTTAATAGCGAAAATTTGCTAGAATAACTGCTGTTTCGTCCATTTAGCGATTGTTTATCTTCTTGCTGTTTTAGACGATCTTTAACGATTTTTAGATGACGTTGGACGTATTCTTCGTGTGGAGCTATACTCACTGCTTTCTTCAGACACGATTCGGCTTCTAATAAAAGTCCACGTTCCACGTACACCACACATAAATTATGTAACGCTTGAATATTGGAAGGTTCCAACGATAAAATATCTTCGTAACACTATAAAAAAAAACAAAGGGGAAAAAATATACACGATAACAAATGAATAACAACGACAGACACTAAAATCCTCCCGAGTTTCGCGCATTGAATGTCAATAAAATTAAACGTTAACGTTAATAAAATATTAAATTGAGATTAGTTTATTATTTAAATTATTCGAATATTGTGATTAATAAACTAAGAATGAATATTTAATAAAGTTGATTGTTATCACCTGTTTAGCAGCGTCCAAATTGCGAACATGATTAATGTATATGTCTCCCAAGAGTATAAGACCTTTTACATGATCGGGATGATTCTAAATTAAATATAGAAAATGCTGTTTTAAATAAAATTTAATTATCTTTCTTAAACTAAACAACTCATTAGGATGTAGTAAAACTTTTCTAATTATCTTAAAATACTACGGTTTCTATCTTAATTCGATATAGTAAACATCTTGATCATAAATTTGTATCCATATCGACCGATTAACTCTCGAAGGAAGTGCAGTAATCAAAATAAAGACAGTCTGCACAATAAATCGATAAATGGGACAGACTCGCACAGTTATTCTCGTTTATTTTGAATGATTGGAGCGCATCTAAAAAAACCAAATTCTCAATTTAACTATTGAACAATTATAATGATCATAGAGAATCTAAAAAAACAACATAATTATCCATTTCTTGTAGTCAGATCAATCATTTCTCTAAACAATGTTTATATCTGTTTTTGAATTTCTTTAATTCTCATCTCTCTTTCTCCATAAAGAAAAAGGAGGAGAACTTCAAAAAAATTCCTTAGCTTTAAAAAAGAATATTTAACTTGAGAAATAGTTTAGAATATAAACTTTATTTCTAAAAAAAATCACACGGNAAAGGGATAGTCTTACACTTCCGTTCGTTTAATGATTAACAATCGCCTCTGGAAAGACAATGTTGCCTGTATACTCCTAAGTTATATACAACAAATATATAGCATATCAAATTTCCAACTGCAAACTGAAAGGGGGGAACTTAACTACAACATTAATGGGTCTTTTCAGAATAATGCACGACCGTAATAATACATTTACTGAAGCTTGAATTTCTCTTCCCTAAAAGCATCTTTCTCAAATCAATTTTACTCAATAACGTCATCGTATCATCTCCTCCACTAATATAACTCCTACTTAACTTTAACTACGAATTTAATTCTCTAGATCTACTTTAAATGAATTTTAAAAAAAGCTTATTGTGTTTTTGTTACTTCCTCTATACAAATTTTAAATAATCCTATAATTATTTTAACTTAAATAAAAGTTTTAAGCATTATAACAGAAACTCTGCCCTTTTAAACATCTTAAAACTTATAAATTCACTTTTGTTTTACTTATTTTATTTTATAAAATACACTTTTAATGAGGTAAAACATTATTTTTGGGATGCCAGAACGAACAGAGGAAGAGTTTCTGTTATAACGTTCACAATCACCTAGTAATAACGAGGCTGTTGCAATAGAAAGCTGCTAAATAAAATTGATTCTCAACCTTTTCTTTTATCTCTCAAATGAATATTAATTAGGAATGTTCTTGTAGAACTCGGGAGCTACTGGTTGAAAAATAAGCATTTCAGCTTAAATTATCCTAATAATTATTGTAATTATTCGAATAGATTAATAAATAATGAATCCGGATAATAAATGAATAAGTCACCGTTCAGTGGAATAAATAAAATATATATATGTATATTAGATCTGACATCACACCCTTTCTCTTATCTTTCTTCCCAACCTTTTCTTTTATCTGACAAATGAGTATTAGACAGAATGATACTTAAGCGTTCGCGATCTACCGGTTGGAAAACATTAATTTAAATTCATAAAAATAAATTAAAAATAATCAATAAATGAGAGATTTTCGAAAATAACTAATTAGTTTGTAATTAAAAATAATTTTAATCTATAAATCGAATAAAATGTTACACAAATATTCGATTTTTTGTTTAATTTACTCCTTCAAAACATTTTTTTTTTCTTGCTTATTTTTACACATTTAAACTTTCAGGAAAATCAATTTTAATAATAAAACTTTCAAATTCCCAAATGAGAAAATCATTTCGTAAAATTTACTATAGAGAATTTCTTTTAAAAATTGATATAAATTTATGGATATATTCCGTGAGTGCAGGGATATATTTAAAGAATAAAAAACTCCACCCAAAGTACTGTTTAATGTATTTTTGTTGGTTGTACTGTACACGAAAACGAAACGTTATTTTCTTATTCATTAACAAATAATTTATTAAGTTTACTCACTTTTAACAATTGCTTTAGAACAGGCACAGCTTCGAAAGGACGGTGAGCATCGGAAAGAAGTAACGCCAAGTTAAAAAGGGCACTTCTAAAATCGTCACGTAACTAAAAAAGAAGACAAAAAGATTATTAAGATTTTCGTGTATTTACATGGTTTAAACTTGCAAAATCATCCAGACCTCAATAGCTTTACGAAAACACTTCTCGGCTTCACTGACATCACGATTGTCCATGGCTAACATCCCTAGATTGAAATACACCCTTTCACTAGCTTTTCCCTTCTGTAGTAATACGTTCAACCTTAAATAAATATACTAAATTAAATTATTTTAACAATTATAATTAAATTTTTAATTANAAAATAAAACATTTAATGATATAAAACATTATTTTTGAGATTCTAGAACGAAAAGGGGGAAGAGTTTCTGTTATAACGTTCACAATCACCTAGTAATAACGAGGCTGTTGCGAAAGTTATAACAGAAACTTTACACGTTTAAGCGTCTTAAAACTTTTAAAAATACAGCTTTTATTTATAAAATACAATTTTAATGAGATAAAACATTACTTTTGAGATGGCAAAGCGAAAAGGGGGAGAGTTTGGTCGATGGTTGTTCCAATTATTTAACGTTTATCCGAGTGAAAAGAACAAAGAATTCTCACCGAATCGGCTTCTTCTAGTCTGGTATCATTCCTAGATATCAAATTTCCTAGATTTAGAAAAACGTTCAGATGACTCGGAGCCACACGGGCTTGGTACTGTTCACCTGGACGAGGTCGAGGAAGCAAGTTTTTTGCCTTGAAAAAAACGTTAAATAAATTCGGTTAACAGAGGCTTTCTTAATGTCCTGCATTAATTTACTTACTGTTAACTTGTAAAGTACAGTTTTTATTGCTGAAAATTTCACGCTGAAGAAAATACAAGTCGAAAATCGATAATGGTTGTAAGGGAGATAAGTAATATACAGTATATATATAAAGTTGTTTGCAAATTCTTTATTTTTGTGTTAGATTTGGTTTGGAAATTCATGTTTAAATCATATGTGGAAAGTATAAATCCCCTCGGCGTCCGAATGCAGAAAATTACTTCCACTCGTTGTCAGCGATAGAACCAGTTAAGGAAATTACGCGTTTCGTAATTACTCTCCCTCCTGGCACTAATTTGAACAAGATGAAAATCCCTAACGAACTTTACATTGTCTTAATGCGGACACGAAACGTTTCAAGATGATGAATTTGGAAATTGTATTAATGGAGACGGATTGCAATCTTCGGTTAAAGACGTGATGTCACCTGAGGGAGAGAGAGCCACTTTCGACAAAAGATATGTCCTGATGAATATTTTAATCGTTGTGACTATCAATAGACATTAATTTAATAGATTTATTGGTCGACTTAACCCAACTTCTAAAGAATTTACAACACTAATTTACTTTAAAAAACTTACTCAAAATGTCGTTTTTTAAGCTAACTTACGAATTAATCTGCTTTATTTGTCCTTTTTTAACTGTTTAAATGGAAATTAAACTGAGAAATTGCAACCGGATTTTTTCAGTAAATTAATATGTTAGGCACTTAATCTTCTAACAGTAAAGAAACCTTTTTATATGATTAAATCACTCCGAAAAAACCTTTTTAGACATTCAAACTAAGCTTATTTTGAGTAAATTATTAAATTTCCCAATAAATTGGTGAATATTTTTACACCTACAGAAACGAAGTAATAAACAAATGGGGAATTTTTAGAAGTTATTTTTATTTCCTCATAAAATATTTAAATTTTATTTGATTTTAACTTTGATCCTTTCCTGATTATCTTCTCTATCATTTTTCAAATTATTTTATCGCCTTCATAGAAAAGCAATCATTGACAGAGCAATTTTATTTCTCCTAACTTCGCTTAAGATTGCGGAACAACTATTTTATGAGGCTCAATTCGGGAACATAAGTAGCTTTCTACTTCATTAAATACTTTTTTAATCCTATAGATTGCCATTAACACCAACGTCTTCCAATTTAATTAATACTGTTTTAACTAATCTCCTTATACTAATATACCGTATAAATCCCGACTTAATTTTATTCTCGACACTTCATTTACTATCGAAACGTTGAAATTAGTTGTGGACAATCACAATCAGCGTATACTAAAGCTCCGGTTCAATCCTTAACGTCTGAAAACTTTTGTTTTAATTTATTACTTCCTTGTTAGTCTATTGTATGATTATGGGTTAGACAAGATATTACTTTTAATCTTGAAGGAGGGTAGAGGAAGCTTTAGTAACATCTGCTCCCTTTCCGTGTGAAAGTACTGTACAACCAATATGAAAAGCAAAGTAAAAAGTAAAAGGGTCTGAAGGATAAAAATGGATATAAAAAGTAACAAAAGATACGATAAATAAAAATGTAAAGTCGTTCAAAAATCAACGGAAATAGTGAAAACGGAAAAGTAAAAGAATACGTTAGCTTTCCATTTTTATATGTTTTACATTATGTATGACTTCTAAACTGTATAAAAATGTCGAGCGGTGGAAAAAATAATAATAATAATTTATACAAAATTTACATTAATTGAAGATAATTACCTTCCAAAATGCTTCTTCCGCTTCTTGATACATTCTCATGTTGTTTAAAGTCCTTCCAACATTAATATGCGCTCCTATATCATCCGGTTGAACTCTGTTTTGCATAAAAATTCATTTAAATAAAACAATTGTATTTGAAACAATTTATCAAGATGACATTTTCACTAAAATTACTTTTATTAGATTACAATTTCGACTATTGATTTTTCTTTAATTACTGCTATTTTCCTTTTATTTGTTCAATTCTTTAATATATTTTTTCCTTTTTTCTTTATGTTAAATAATAATTTAGCATTTATGATATTCAATATTTGATTAGCATATCTCGTTCTTAAGAAAACAGCCACCGAGGAAAACAAAGTGCAAACAATAAGGATTGTTAAGAAACTAAATTTGGTTAAGTAATTAAATACGTAAAGATTTTTGTAATTAATTAATCAAATATTGTTTTACTTACTCGGAAGCTTTCCTGAAATATTCCAGAGCTTTTTGATAGTCTCCTCTATTTTCTAACGCATGACCAACGTTGTTGTATAGCTTAGCATTGCGATCGTTAACTCTCAATCCAGCCATGAAAATTGTATACTCCGATTTCCTGTAGTTTACAATATAAAAAAATAAAATTTTATTAAATAAATATCGATCTAACAACGATAAGTAAAGTTTTTTTTTTAGATAATCTTCGATACAAATGGCACAGACCCTATAAAGTTATGATATAAAGGAAGAGCGCTGACCTAGTCTATCTGTCATGAAAAATAAATGACACCTTGAAGCAAACACAATTTATTTATGATCCCGCTATAGATTTTAAGCTTAACACGTCTTTCAATTGGTCAAAATATTTATTAAATATATCGATACTTATTTGTTTTAATGAAATATTTGCGTAGAAAAATTAACAAATTATCGATTTAAAAAAGTCGAGTAAAAACTATGATTTATATTTTTTCCATTTTAATTACGGTAATAATTACATTTAGAAAACTTCATTTTGTAGTTTTTAGAAAATAAAGAAATTCGTTTCAAAGTTTTAATTAATCAAAAAAAAATTTATTTTATGAAAAAAAAAAGATTCGGAAATTGACTTCATCGCCAGTCAACAAAACATCTTTTGTTATGGTTGCAAAAATTCTATACAAAAGACGTAAAGAAAAATTCAATTTTCTGCTCCAGTTAGATAGTTGTTTCAACAAAACGAAAGATCAATTTGAATTCTTGATGCAATATCATCTTAGATAGTTTCCTTTCGAATTCTCGCCTTAACACAACATTAGCACAGTTCATCAATCACTCACCAATCGCTGTTCCGATGGACACTCTTCAGCGTGTGGATGAAAAGAAGACCCAAAACTCCACTCCACACGATTAACTTCCATCTTCTATACACAAATAAAAGGGAAAAAAAGAACAAGAAAAATTATTTCCAAGTACTCTTAAAAAGGCAGTAAAAAATAAGATTCTCCTAAATTAAAATTAAATTCTAGCTTTAAAAGGGATTTTTCAATTTTAATATACAATACACTCTACTTTTTATAGTAGTTGTAGTTTTTCTTCTATCTATTAATTTCAAAAAATAAATTTTGATAATCTATACGTCAAGTTTGATTGATCTATAGACATCACCTCCTTTTATAAAGAAGTTGCCATCCATATGCTACAAGTAAACAGAACCCCATACTAGGTGTATATAGAACTCTTTCTGCAACTACGAAACCCACAGGAAAAAACAAATTGGAAGCAGGTAGAAACGGAAACATCATCAGAGAAAGACTCTAGAAAAGAACAAACAATACATTTCTTCAGATGCTTGTAAAAAAATTTTTTTCTGTATGAGGCGAGAATACTTTTTTTCCCCTCTTACAAAGAATTATTTCCTACAACAAACAATTTTTTTTCGTTATATATATAATTTTTTCAGCAAAAACTTGGAAAATTTTTATTTTTTTACAGTTTAATCTTTATTAATATTCAAATTATTTACCATTATCACTACAGAATAATGTCCTTCCGCTTCCGAAACCACGCTGCTCCTTATCAGTGCACTTATTGCAAAATATAAAGCTACGGTTGCTAAATTTCTCGGATCCAGAAAAGAATCCACGAGTGGAATGGTCCCCATTGTCCAATCACAGCAAAGATCACAGGGAAACAGAAGTAGCCAAACATTAACAGGCAATAAATAATTATAGGTAAGCTGTCTCGTTGGAGTATCCGACACAGCGGCGGGATTGTCAAATCTAAAAATATTGAAAAAATGTAATTAAAAAAAATGCAAATTTAATTTCTTCGTTCCCTTAAGACCGTATTAATAATTAATTACAGCAAAGAGAGAAAAGCGTTTAAAATATTACCTGCGTGTCAAAAAGCTGCAACCTTAATAACCCTCACCTTACTCGACTCATTTGTGATTATTCTCTTCATCACTCATCGCCAATATATCTTGACGTAAAATTGTTATTCTTTTTAGCAACGTCGACCGGAGAAGCGTGTCATGTGATCAATAAACAAAACATGGCGGGTATATTAGTTATCTACCACAGATTAATGCATTGCTCACTCGCATCACGTAAGTCCCAGAGGTACAATGTACACTCGACATTTTCCAACTAATTGGGTGGTATTCGTCATCGAATATAGTTAGGTTGACTCTGAATATGTAATAAGACAGTTAAAGGGGCTTGCTCTCTGTAACTTAAACACCGCGCGGAATACTAAGAACTCCTATGTCTTTCTTTATAATTATTCACGTCTGTAAAAAGCAGTTAATCACACTAATTATGGGAAAGTGTACGTCCTCGGCTTATTTTAAAAATGGCTGCGTGTGGAAATGTTATAAGTTAAAACCGCACTTACTGATAACATCGACTAATCCGGTGACTTATGTGAGAAAATAAATTCATTCTTGTCTCGCACACGTTTTCGCTTGTAATCATTCAAAAATGTGAATAGAAAATTGTAGTCTACGGACTAAACGTGTAATGGACTGACTCTTGATGAATTGTTTTAAGCTGCTTCATTTATTAGATACTACGGAATGGGTAATAAACCGACCACACACTCCAGAACATTTTCCTTAAGAAGTTCGAGGATTTATTATTTTTGCAACATTATATCTATTGAATTTCGCATTTTATTATTCAATCTTTTGATTTATACACTCGAATTTTTTTAATTATTTTATGTTTTACAGCTCCATTATCCTCCGTCTCCTGCGAACAATCCACTGGATTAACGGTGATCATTTACAAAGTTGCCAACATTTTTAACACCTTTAAGTAATTAACATGTTTATAAATGATTTATAGAGTTTATGATACATCTATTTCTAAATTAATTATCCATTATCTGTGTTTACTATAGATTATCGTAAGGTGTTGGCTATTAATTACAGTAATAGAACGTGCGATAGAAATTTTAACCACGATCAAAATTTCAAATTTCTAACCAAGTAACATTAGTACATTTGAGTAATTTCAAATGTACAAATGTACTCTTTAAAAATTGATAAATTCTTTAAATACTAAATACATTTTACTATATTTGTTTACATTTCTTTAAATAATAATGAACAGAGGTTAATAGAATATGCGAATGACATTCAAAAATTACGTTTATAAATTACCCATTCTTAATATTTTCCGTGAAGTGAAAATTAAATAACGTCAGGAAATCTCGTAATGTTAATTAAGTGTATGCCATTTATTCAATAATATTTAATAGAAAATCTTGACGATATCCATTACTTATTTATTCACGTTTTATGAGTGCAGTAATCTAGTTGTAGCAGATTATTGTATCATTAAAAGTGATGGGCTGTACTTACTTTGTGAAGACGGGTAACTGAGATCCCATCAATCTAACTCTTGCTATTAGTAGAGATACGGCTGCTAAAATCAGAGCGAACAGGCGAAGAAACATCTCTCGTAACCATACAGGAAGTGGCGATTTGCTCGTCCATTGACCGACATACACGACCTCCCATATACGTCCCTAAGCATAAATGTATCGCAGATATAATATTCTGCTACAAAAAGCGTTTCTTTCATTTGTTAACATTACAAAAAAAAACCGTTACAACGTTCCTCAACATCATAAAATACCGTTACAACGCAATAGAAAACCAAAATGACCGTTTGACGTGAACATCCTGCCAATTATATTGTTTTCAATTTTCAAAAATGTAACTTTATGTTCCTTTTTTTTATATATATATAAATTGAGTAAAGACTACTTACAGGGCATCTACATAGTTCGTGTCATCATANAAAAGAGAAAGTTGCATGACGTTTAGCGATAACATTCAACTTTACTTGCTACCAATTTCATTTACAAGCTATCTGTACTCCGGATGTGAAGTGACATCTTTGCCTCACATACATTTTTTCTTATTTTATTTTTTACCTTATATGTATATATATATATATATATAGGCTATAACACGAATCTTTCTTCGCTGTCTAAAGTTACAAAATGAAATTTATATCACATACATTTTTTCAAAAATGTAACTTTATGTTCCTTTTTTTTATATATATATAAATTGAGTAAAGACTACTTACAGGGCATCTACATAGTTCGTGTCATCATAAAGAGTAACGGGTATATCAATATATCAAAATAATAGCTCAATATTTTACAATACTAACAAATTTATACGATGTAAAACCGTTAAAATATTCGCAAACTTTGAAGGATTTTATCTAAAAATCTCCATCACTTTTTTAATTTTAAACATTCTGCACACCAAATAAGTTAGATAAATGTTCGAAAAAATCTATTTTTCATGCAACAAAAGAAGAAAATTAAACTTTTTTAAAGTGCATAAAGAAATCTTTCATACATAAAAAAATAGATTTATAATCCACTTCAATTTTTGGCTTTAGTTGATGTTTTTTTTATTCTTTAAAACTTTGATTATTTTATATATTTATTTATCTTACGTGGTAAAAACCGAATTACAAAGAGAAATATTATTTATGAATCGGGTGAAAATAGTAGCGATATCCTCTCACTCACTCACCCCGTTCGATTTTATCAATAAGAAAAATAGTATAAAAAAAAAATAGTATTTTTCTTTTTTTTCCTAAAGAAATTTTTCATAAATCCATCAAAATGATTAATTCAAACATTTAATAAATCATACGAAGCAAACAGAAATTTGTTGGATTTTAAAACCATTTATTTTATCAATAAATTATTGTATAACTTGTTTTTTATTTATAATTGATCGTTTGAGAATTTTATTCCGATTTTGTTATTTCGACTTACCTTATGAAGTATTAAAAGTTCGTAAATAAAACAGACCCCGATCACAGTTATTCCTTGTTCCTTGCTCAGAGTTGCTAAGACGACGAGTAGCAAGCAGCTGATCAGGAATGGCCAATCTAGTTATAGATTACATAAAAGAACAATTTTCCTCTACATTACATTACTTTCTGGATATTTTCCTTAATAGCAATTTGTCAAATTGCTGTTGAAGAAAATGTCCAGATATAAATCATTCTTTATTGACAGTTGCAATTTTAAATACTCTAGTTTAAAGTTTTTCAATAAGAATATAATATATACAAATTCGAGGAATATTTTTTCTAGAAAATCTCATTCGAAAGAAAAATATATATTCTAAATTTTGTGGAAATCTTCTCCACTTATATAAAATTCTAAATGGAAAATAAAATGCAGAATCTCTTCGTTTATAATAAAATCAAAAAGTATTACTTTATCTTTTACCTTTCGATTTAAAAATAATATTTTTTTTTTTAGAAAAAAAAGAGAAGAGTTTGGTCGATGGTTGTTCCAATTATTTAACGTTTATCCGAGTGAAAAGAACAAAGAATTCTCACCGAATCGTAAAACATTATTTTTGGGATGCCAGAACGAACAGAGGAAGAGTTTCTGTTATAACGAAGCGGTTGTGAATGTTATAACAGAAACTCTACCCATTTAAACATCTTGAAAGTTATTTAAAGTTTATAAATTTTTAAGTAACCATCCATAATTAGTTTAAGTTAAATAAGAGCATTGCCATTACACCGCTCAGAATCGTCTCGTTATAACGAGGCGCTATTCATTTAAACATATTAAAACTTATAAAAACAGACTTTTTTAATTCGTATT